>NC_090729.1:176780282-176792782 GCF_036898095.1 Palaemon carinicauda | reverse complement strand
AAAAATTTAGATCACATAAGCCAGTTTTTAGATTATTTAAATACAAAGCATCGTAACATAAGATTTACGAAAGAAAATGAACAGGATGATACTTTGCCTTTTCTCGATGTCTTGGTTTCTCGGAAACATAATACCTTTGAGACCTCAGTATTTCGAAAAAACAAAAAAAAAAAAAAAACACTTTTACAGGACTAAACGCTCATTTTTTAAGCTCAGAACCAAAAATCTTCAAAATTAATTTGATAAAAACACTGTTATATAGATGTTATCATGTATGTTCAACTTATCTGGGGTTTCATGAGGAAGAAAATTTTCTAAAATAATTTTCTATTACCAATGGGTTCCCTCTGAACCTCTATTATAAGTCAAGAAGTTTTTAGATAAAATTTAGTCAAAATTTAACAATTCAAACAGTCAGTAAGAAAAAGTTATATGTCTCCTTTCCGTACTATGGTTATGTTTCGGAGAGACTAAGAACAGAGGTTATGAGTGTTGTGGGGAAATGTTATCCCCACATAGATTTAAAACTAATTTTTACTAACAAGTTCTCAGTTGGCTCACTGTTTAACCCTGGATAGGTACGGTGGGTCGTTTGCGACCCCGAGCGTCAAAAAAAAACAGGTTTTTCTCACGTGACTCACCCCTGTGACTGAATTTGTGGGTGATCGACCTGCAGGAGGTGTCTCCCCTACACGCTCTAATAGTGTCCAGATGTGCATTGCTGTAGCTGTACTCCTTCCCCGATTTCTGAGACGCGTCGGGGTCGTTCGCGTCCGAGTTTACCCTTCTGAGGTAGTTTGCATAATTATCAAAGTTATTACGTATTATGAAATTGTCGTAGAATGGTGCAACTTGTATAGGTTATCAGTTGTGGAAAGTCTTGGTGGATTGTTTGGCTACCATGTGCATGTTTTTTTTTTTAGTTAAAATGTCGTTCATCACCACGAGGACCATTTTACCGCGAGTGCCCCTTTTTCATTTTTTTTTCATTTTTTTGCCAAGTCATTTTTCCGTAAGATATTGCCAAATAGTGTCGTAAAACTTTTGCTTGTTTAGTGTTGGAAAGTGTGTCTAGATGATCTGGCTACCCATGCATGACTTTGTTTTTGTCAGATACGACGTAGTTATTGGTATATTGGGTATTTAACTGCGGTTACCAATTTCTGTTTTTTTTCAATATTTGTAAAAATTACTACGTAGTAAGGAATTGCCGTATATTATTCATTTTTTTTTCATGTTTATGTGTTAGAAAGTGTGCCTTGATGGTTGGGCTAACACGTGCATGTCTTTTTTTTTATCTGAGATGTCGTATATTAGAATGTCGGGCATTTTACCGCGAGTGTCCCTTTTTAATTTTTTTTAATTTTTTTGCCAAGTCATTTTTCCGTAAGATATTGCGAAATAGTGTCGTAAAACTTTTGCTTTTTTAATGTTGGAAAGTGTGTCTAGATGATCTGGCTACCCATGCGTGATTTTGTTTTTGTCAGATACGACGTAGTTATTGGTATATTGGGTATTTAACTGCGGTTGCCAATTTCTGTTTTTTTTCAATATTTGTAAAAATTTACTACGTAGTAAGGAATTGCCGTATATTATTGATTTTTTTTTCATGTTTATGTGTTAGAAAGTGTGCCTTGATGGTTGGGCTAACACGTGCATGTCTTTTTTTTTATCTGAGATGCCGTATATTAGAATGTTGGGCATTTTTCCGCGAGTCCCCCTTTTTATTTGTTTTGCATTTTTTTGCTTAGTCATGTTACCGTAAGGAATTGGCAAGTAGTGTCGCAAAACTTATATTTTTATAGTGTTGGAAAGTGTTTCTAGATGATCTGGCTACCCATGCCTATTTTTTTTTTTAGCCAGATATGGCGTATATATAAGTATGTGTTCGATTTTCCTGTGATTGCCATTTTTTCGTTTTTTCCCATTTCTTTCAAAATTACTACGTACTAAGGAACTATCACAGAGTAATATTTCATTTATATGTTTATTTGTCGGAAAATATGCCTTGATGGTTTGCCTAGCACGTGGCTGAAATTTTTTTTTTCTGAAATGCCGTATATTAGAATGGCCATTTTTCCACGATTGCCCCTTTTTATTTGTTTTGCATTTTTTTTGCTTAGTCATGTTACCGTAAGGAATTGGCAAGTAGTGTCGCAAAACTTATATTTTTATAGTGTTGGAAAGTGTTTCTAGATGATCTGGCTACCCATGCCTATCTTTTTTTTAGCCAGATATGGCGTATATATAGGTATGTGTTCGATTTTCCGGTGATTGCCATTTTTTCGTTTTTTCCCAATTCTTTCAAAATTACTACGTACTAAGGAACTATCACAGAGTAATGATTCCTCTAGATGTTTATTTGTCGGAAAATTTTGTTTACTTTTTTTTTGATTGAATATCATCAAATTTTTTTAGCTAAAATATTGTTTTACATTTTTTTTTCGATTTTATTTCCCTTCAAAAAAAATTTTTTGGGTCAGAATTTTAATTTTATAGTCGTAAAATAATCGACAATTATCCAGCAACCCGCCATACAATTTTTATGCATATCCAATAATAATTAGATTAGTAAATAACACCTTGAAATTGACATACCCTTCCTACATTTCAAGTGGCAGATTAGGGAGTCTGAGTCAGTGTGGTTGGCGGCCATTTTGTGGACATATCCGAAGCGTAAGCTGCCCTATCTATATATATTCTTGTTCCCTATAGAATTTGTGATATTTTGGTGTATTTTTACCTGCATAAATATCATATTATATATTAAATATATGTATTTTTTTACAAAATTTTCAAGTACTCAAAAAATTACCTTTAGATATGGCCCCTGATATAAATGTAATTTACAAAATAATGAAGATTTTTTTACATATTTCTATTTTAGGATAACATATGTTTATTCCCTAAAAAAATTAGCCACTTCCTATTTCATTTGGGTACCCAAAAAAATTCATGAAATTTGGACAATTTTTTTTGGCCAAAAAAAGTTACCCTTTTTTTCTCATTTCAGATCTTCACCTCCATGGGTCTGACTTCATCCAAAATACATCAAGATGTGTCCTAAACATTCAAGAATCAATTCCTAAAAGGATTTGTGTATATATGTATAAACTTTTTTTTTATGAATTTTTATGTCAGGTCTTTTTTTTTTTCTACTTAATTTTTTAAAATATTTATAATAAATAGTTTTTCTGCAGATGAGTAGTATTTATCTTTACAGTTGTTTTAAGCATTCATTGAAGTTTTTTTTGGCAAAAGAAAAAAGGAGGTTACTGCAAAAACTGATTTTTCAAGAATTTTTTTTGGCGTCGGGGTCGTTCGCGTCCGAGTATACCCTTAAAGGGGTGTCCGAGGACCGTACCTATCCAGGGTTAAATATAAGGAGAGTCTACCTACTCCCTTGTGTTCCGGTGTCATATACACTTTTCAATGTGCACTCTGTAATGAGTGCTACACTGGAAGCACATCTAGACAGCTTCAGTGTAGGATTTCGGAGCACATGGGGAGATCGGTACGAACCAATATACCATTAAGTAAGAAACCAACTTCAGCTATTTATGACCACGCATTTAAATCTGGTCATGCCATTTCTAAGGAAAATTTCAAAATTACAGACAGACATAGTAACGTCAGCCAGCTGAGAATCTTGGAGTCTTTATACATTTTTAAGACAAAACCCAGCTTGAATGAGGGCTTACCTGTTCAGTTATCGGTGACCCATTGATCCGTTTGGTCTGTGGGTTGCTGGTCTGGATGGGTGGTCATCTGGTCTGCGGGTTGCTGGTCTGGATGGGTGGTCATCATCTCCTGCGGGTGACTAGGTATATTAGTTATTGAGTCTTTTATATAGTTATATAGTTGTGTGAAATAAGTCTTTTTTAAAGTTTTATGATTGGTCGATTTTAGAGCTAGTTGATCAGTTCATGAAAGTGTATCTTCCTAACTATGTACTTAGGATGATTTTATTAATTTTATTAATTTTACACATGATAATTGCAGATAGGCTGAAGATGACATAAGTTATTTCGAAAGCTCCCGATTAAAGATGATAGCAGCATTGACTATTTTATTCCTACTTATATATAGTGTGTATATATATGTATATATAAATATATATATATAACACTATATAAATATAAATATGTATATATATAGTATGTATATATATATATATATATATATATATATATATATATATTTATATATATTTATATATACATATATATACACACTATATATATATATATATATATATATATATATACATATATATACACACTATATATATATATATATATATATATATATATATATACATATATATATATAAAGATTATATATATATAAAGATTATATAGACATATATATGTATATATGTATATATATATGTATATATATATATATATATATATATATATATATATATATATATATATATAATCAAATTTAATAAATAAATCAAGTGGATTGAACCGATTATCACTCCGTTGCCCTTGCTCTTGTCTATTACGCATGATTACCGATTCGGAAATTTTTTTATCAAAGGGCTGTTTATGAAATCAGGGTTTAAAATCTTAAGGTAATTACCTTAGTTTGAGGTAATTTGCACAGTTTCAATGAAATTTTCAAGGTAATTCTAAGGTAATTTCGGTTTTACTAGCCTCAAATTTAAGGAAATTGGAAAAGATAGGCTAATCTAAGGTAAAAAGCAGCAGCATCTAAGGTAATGGCAACATGCTCAAGTTTAAACCCTGTTTATGATATTTTTACTAACATGACTTCAGCATTCAGCCACAAATACTTTACGATTTCAAATTAACTCTGTCGCGAGAATACAGACAGGAGGGAAAATTCGTTTTACAAAAGCGGCTTTGCATAAGTCAATAGAATAAAGAAAATAAACTTAATCTATTGTTTATTGTAGGGGATGCGAGTTCATTTTGATTCCACTGTGCATATTCATGACAATATCAAGTAACAGAAATGGTTTTTACACTTAATGCTCGTGACTATCATAAATTTGCTTTCAAATGATGAATCACGAGTAGCTTTTAACTTCTGAGCAAGAGGACCGTCGTAGGAAAACTTGAAAAAATCAAAATAACTTAATAAAGGATGAAACAACAAAGATATCCGACAACAATATTTTTTTCCCACCCATATGTTGAGTTTAACAGTCAAACTTTTTTACGTACAAACACCAGGATTTACAAATCTTTTTTGGGGGGTGGGGTGGGGTGGGGTGTGGGGGGGGGGGTGACCTCACCCCCGAGTCCGCTAGTGTGTCATCTCTTAATACAAGGTTATTCCTTCTATATTGGTTAAACATCAGTTTACAAAAGAAGGAAATAATAAAATATCTCGGAGTTCTAGAATTGTTATAAAATAGTAGCTATGGTATTAAACTGTCCCTGCAGTAGAAAGTCAATAATTGCTAGGCTCCGTCCACACACACAAGCTTTGCTCAACGAACTTTGTGGGTGACGTCAGAAGCAAAGTATTCTCTATAGACCTTGGTCAGAAGCGTAGAAGCAGAGAGCAAAGTTCGGTATAGTTTTTTTTTCGTATGATTACTTAGGTCACGAAAGCTCTGCTCGCTGGTGGTTAAATACTTGGGGGGGGGGGGGGGGGGGGGGAATGTCATTGCCTGACGTACGAAGATACATTTCTCAACAATGCCAATATGTCTTTTTTTTCTTTTTTTTTAAATCTTCTACTTTAAAGTTGAAACATGTGACATGTCAAAAGTTTTATTGGTCTCCCGTGTGGCAACTTTATACTTGATAGTTGTATAAACAACACCCTTTCAGACATTGGGAAGTGAGGGTCGATCAAAGTTTAAACTCAAGCATGTGTCATGTGGCCATTACCTTACATGCTACTGCTTTTGACCTTAGATTACCTTAAAACTTTTCTAATTTCCTTAAATCTCAAGCTAGTAAAACCAAAATTACCTTAGAATTACCTTGAAACCATGAAAATTACCTCAAACTAATTTATTTCTCTTGAAAATTTAAACCCTGGGGCCTATGCTTGTCGAGATCATGAAGCTATTTTTTTAAGTTTCCCAACTTTTTGTTGGCACAATCAACAATAAATGAAGAGGTGCAGTGATATCTAAAATAGCTCTGGGCACTAATATTGATAATGTTATTGCAGAAGAAATGAAGCAAAAACTATATTTTTCCCACAGATAGCATAGACGTGACAGGCGAGAAATGCGGTAAATTTATAGCAATTCGAAGAAATCTTATTTTCTTACGCCTTCATAGATCTCTCTGCAAGTTTGGAGTATAATTTTACACAAACTTTGATTAGAAATCCTTGAATTGAAGTCCTGTATACAATTGTATACTGTGTTGGTGATTGTAGGTTATAGTTTCGAGCTAACATTGTAAAACATATTTGGATCAATTCTAATGCAATTTAAAAAAAACTAGTTCCGATTCAATTTATGACTCCTATAGTATTTACAATATGCACGACTTCCCAAATTTAGCCTCCATTGCAAATATTTTCGGCATCAAATTTTCTTCCCTTTTTTCTAGCACAGCAATAACTATACACAAGTACAAATGTTAATTTTCTTGTAACCCATAATCAGTCTTGCTGCCGTCAACAAGCTCTCTCTGCTCACCGTCATTGTATGGACGCAAGCTTAAAAATCTTTGCCAAACTTCGTTCGATGAAATACAAAATTCGCCGAACAAACTTCGGTTGTGTGGATGGAACCTACAATATTGAACAGTCTTTAAAAAGGTCCATATAAAAAAAATGCAGAATTTTCTGATCACAATTTATAAAATCATTGAAATGTTTTGTTTTTATAACAAAATGAGCTTTGAAAGGCAATTCTTAAACTGCGTTAAGTATTTGCCCTCGACTCTAGTGGTCTTTCCATACCTACTGCTACCGCTGTTAGCTCCATACACACTTTAATATCTTTGTAAGTTTTTTTCCCAAGGTACGAACTCTAACCTTAAGGTTTTATATCCCAATAGAACCCTTAAATAAACATTGATCAAGGAAGATGATTTCAAAGTAACATTTGCTACCTTGAGAGCAAATATGCTCGTTTTATTTAACAGGTTAACTTCATAATTTCTTGAATGATTAGTAACCAGTATTCTTAGTCTTCCAATCTTTGAAAAAAAAAAAAGAAGTTTTTGAAATACCAATACTCCCAATATTTATAAACTTCCTTACTACCCAGAAATATTAATTCACCTAAGACGAAGATAAGCGAAGCGAGCTCTAGCTAGTTAAACATTGTAGTTTAAAATTTGATGCTTCAGTTTCTTACTCCGTACAAGGAAACCTTTGTATGGGCGCTACATACAACCCAAAGACTAACAGCCTCTTAAGTTTTAAACTCAAAATAGATCCGAAAACCAAAATACTTTAGAATGAAACATTAGCTAATTACAGGAATAGTCAATACCCTAACCATTTACACAAACTAGAGTTACAAGACTAACCAATCCTATTACCAAACTGATCGACGATCCTGGCATTAGCCAACACCAAATGGTACACTACTGTCCTCATTATCATAAAGGATGTTAAATATATCTGAACCTTAAATTCTCAAACAAATTAGTTTCATCGAGTACTGTTGCATCATTACACATGTCAGATTTTTTTTTTTTTTAGAAACTAATCTACTTATTCTTCAATCAGCGAGTATTCAAGGCAATAACGTTTCTCTCATTTTAAATTACAGTTCAATAACGTAGACAGTTTTTCATATAACTGCTCCCTTACACCTAAATCAAGTTGCCATGAAGTTTCCCTTATTAAAATGCTATGTAAATTTTTAACCAGAATTATTTTTGAAGAAAAATAAGCCGAATTTGACCAATTAAACCAAATTAAACCTTTAAACCGAAGCATATTTACCATTTCATTTTAAAAAAAGTTAAGGTTGGCTGAATTTGACCGTTTAAAAAATTAATGTTAAACTTTCAAACCGAAGCAAATTCACCGTTTCTTTTAGACCAAATAAATTTCCTTGAATTTGACAGATTGACAAACTAAGAATAGGCTGTCAAACATAAGCAAATTCACCAAGTCATTTGAAACAAAATACAGTACCAGCTTAAAGATACAAATAGAACAATCACGAAGGTAATTTATTTTGATATATACAATTAAGCCTTTAGGCCTTACTAGTCTCTTTGAAAAAAAAAATAACTAAAAAAATTAAGTCTTTGTATAGACAAAATAAAAAATCAAATAGTCGCTTAAATATGAACCGAGTGGCTCTCAATCACTTAAATATGAACTGAATAGATCAATATGTACTCATATCTACTGAAGGATGTTTATAAATTTTTCATAAAATAATAAAAGATATACAAAGTCAACCAAAATAAGTTTAATGTTACACAATGGCTACCTTTCCAGGATTTTTAAGCCCGAATTTCCAAAATTTTAATTTCAGCAATCTATTCTATAAAATTATTCAGCGTTAATTGTCACCTCTAAAAAAAAAAAATACAGCCATAACAATTGGCAACTTTAATATTTTCGTTGGAAGTCAATAACCCATTTACCACAATATCCAACAATAGCCTATTTTCCCAAATCTTCCCAGTACAACCAGAATTTTGAAAGTATAAAATGGATATCTTTACCCAAATATTTATCGATTATCTCCCCAGGAATTCCAGTAATATTCCAAGAAGTATCATATACAAGTGTATTATATCTTCACAGGATTCCCAGCAACATATCCAACCAAGCCAAATTAGTCCTTAAGTCGAAGTTATTCTGAGGGCGTTCCAACCAATCTGAAAAGCATAAAGTATCAGAAAAGTTTCACGTAGAAGTATAGTATACCTACATAGATGACTATCTTGGCAGCCTGTATCATTAATAGAATGTCCAATTTCATTAAAGTATACATGCATATACTTTCTAATTAATAAACCAAGATTAATTAGAAAATTTGGAATAAATATTAAGTATTGAAACCAATGTAGTTAAAACATTAATTTTGTAACTTTGTTTAGTTTGAAGACTTGGCATAAATAGTTTTAATATAATAAAGTAATTTTAAAAACTGATAAGTTAGATTTGAGATCAACAGGCTTCAAGTAAAATTTAGGACTAAAAGTACAAACAGTTGGACACTGACCTTCTTGAACGAAGTGGTTAAAAAGCAAGCCTCCCTATAGCGCACGGCAGACCTCTACGGTCTACCGTGCGCTATAGGGAACGTCCTCCCACAATTGGGGGCGCCGCCCCCAATCGGGGAGGACTGGCTTGCTTGGGATTGAACAAAAAAACAAATTTCAAAACTTTACTTGCCTTTTAGTTCAGATTGAAAAATACGTCACTTTATTCCAGCGTTGTCACCAGTCCGTCTCCTGTGTATTCAGAAACATTGTGGTCTGCACGCAAGGAAAATGCATTGTCTCCAATTCTTGGGAAAGATGCCCATCCAGATAACCAGGAACCACAGGACTTTCTCTGAAAGCACAAATAAAACGGTAAAATCAAGTCAGTATAGAGAAAATCTTAAAAAGTATTTTAAATCATTCAACAAGTGATGTTAAAACCATGCATTATAGCAATTTCACCGTGCAGAAATAATTTAAACTTTTAAAAATTTCAACAGCACACCTAAAAACAACATAGCATTACAAACTTAAAAGCAAACGAAAGGTTTTCTTACTTACCGACAATAACCAGGAGCTGCCCTCCACTGTACACCGGTTATCACCAACCACCCAACTGTTCGAAATATCGCCAAGGCAGCCTGAAGAAAGCTTCGCTGTGTCAAACCAAGGACTCTAAACAGGGGAAGGCGGCAATTGTAACAACGCAACGGTCAGTCGATTTGTCCATTTCTCAAAAGACAGCTTTACGTAGGGCGAGAATAAAAGGTATTACAGAATCGTCGACTTATTTCTTATAACTGCTATGCGTTCGCGTTACCGATAATTACACTATCTGGCTCTATTACATATATGTCGAATATATATATATATATATATATATATATATATATATATATATATATATATATATATATATATATATATATATAATTTCAAATAAGCCATAAATTTTAATACATTAATGTCTGGATTCTCTTAACGATCTCGGGATCAGAGTTTTGAGGCGAAATCACTCAAAGGTCCCAAGGTCGTTAAGAGAATCCAGATTTAATGTATTAGAATATATGGCTTATTTGAAACATGAAACACGTTTAAATATGCAGAATTTATCATATATATATATATATATATATATATATATATATATATATATATATATATATATACACGCTTATTGTAGTAACCAAAAATAAAAACTTCATCGTTGGTGTCCAAAATATATCGTACTGTAGCAGCCTGCAGTTTTCACAGAAGGTGCTCACATCATCAACTAAAATTTTCTTCTTACAAGAATTACCCTAATAAAATTGTATTACTGTGACTGAAACAACTATAATATATTTCTCGATTTATCCATAATATTAAACTATAAAGATCCCAACAAATTGAAAACTTCGAAAGGAATGATGCCCATAAATGGATACTTAACAGTATTGGTAAATGTTAATTAAGCATGCATTGCATTAGTTAATGTAATTTTTGGAAGGAAAGAAGTAAATGTAATATTTTTTTAGGTAACTGTATATATATATATATATATATATATATATATATATATATATATATATATATATATATATATGTATGTATATATATATATATGTGTGTGTATATATATATATATATATATATATATATATATATATATATATATATATATATATATATATATATATATATATATATATATATATATATTATACAATGTACTATTATTATTAGGGATCATCTCTCAAAGGGAAGATTATTATGGATGTCTTATAAGTGTGAAATCAAGAGTAGATTCAGCAACTTCAGAAGGGGAGAAGGATTGGAAATCATAGACAAAAAGTATGACTGTTAAACTCGGCATATAGGCGGAAAAATATTCATTTTGCGAGTTATCTTTATTTTCAGGTTTCCTCCTTTATCAAGTTATTTTGTTTTTTATAACTTTGCCTACGACGGTCCTCTTGCTCTAAAGTTAAAAATTATTTGTGATTCAACGATTAAAAGTAAATTTAGCATATTCACGAGCATTAGCGTCAAAATCATTCTAATTAAATACTTGATATTGTAATAAATATGTAAAGAAGAGTTGAAATGAAAGCGTATGCCCTTTAATGAACAAGTGGTTTAAGTTATCTTCCTTTTGTAATAAATGTTATGCATAGCCGTTTTCATAAAACAAATTCCCCCCCACCCTGTGTTTTTATTTTTGAGTCAGAGTTAGTTTGAAAACAGTAACTATTTGTGGCTGAAAGCATGAGAGCATGGATCCACTATAATTATATATATATATATATATATATATATATATATATATATATATATATATATATATATATATATATTTATATAATTTATATATATATATATATATATATATATATATATATATATATATATATATATACAATGTTAAAAATTTACACTAAAAAACGACAGATATCTGGCAATATTTATTTCAGGAGTTTTACCGTCTTATCAAATGGATATATTGACGCGAAGGAGTAATATTACGGTTCATTATATCACTGTAGGTAATTTTGTTAATACTATCATTTCAGTAAAGAGTAGTTTTCTTTCTTTCTTCATATCTTGCATGCAGTGATTAGCCCATTCATCCCTAGCACCGCAATTTCTGTATTTAATCTTTTAGGTTAACCAGTTGCACAAGGAGACACTGACCTGGTCTTCAAGTTGGCAACACTGTGTGTGGCAAGTTGACAACAATGATGTCATTTGGTGGTTTGACCTAGCCCTTGCTTCAAGAATATCTTAATAATCATCTGCTTGTATTATTACATTTTCATCTCAGGGGATTTACTCCCTTTTTTTAATCTAATTCTTTTACGTCTATCAGAAATCTATGGCTGATCTGGGCTTTCAAAACAGAATCTTATTTCGCATATTTGATGTTAAGAACAACATTAAGGTATAAATTTCTTTCCCATCTCTATACATAGTTACAAGAACTCATGATCGATCATTAAAACGAAATAATTTCCCCTAATATGACAATCTGTTTATTGATACTGTACCACATACGCTGATATTTCAATTGTGAATATAATATATATTTACAGCATCAGTTTCACGTCAATGTAAGTATGACTATTATAAAAATATGACATGCGGCATGTAGTTATACATTTGACATGATACATGTAATTAAACATTTGACAGGAGACATGTAGTTATCAAGTTACCAGGGATGTCATGATATTCGTTCATTAAGAAGTATATGCACCAGTACACAAAGCATTCAATTTCTGTAATGTAAAAATAATATATATATATATATATATATATATATATATATATATATATATATATATATATATATATATATATATATATATAAAACTTATTTCATTGTAACTAAGGTGC
>NC_090729.1:176730282-176775282 GCF_036898095.1 Palaemon carinicauda | reverse complement strand
TTATTCACGTAGAATCGCGTCATCGAAGCACTTATTAGAAGAAATTTATCAACGCGAAATTGCGTCATCGCAGCACTTAGGGGAAGGACATTATTCACCTGGAATCGCGTCATCGGAGCATTTAGTGTAACAAATTTATAAACGCGGAATTGCTTCATCACAGCACTTAAGGAACGGACATTATTCACGTGGAATTGCGTCATCGGAGCACTTAGTGGAACAAATTTATCAATGCGGAATTGCGTTATCGGAGCACTTGGTGGAAAAAAATTATCAACGCAGAATTCCGTCATCGCAGCACTTAGAAGAAGGACATTATTCATGTGGAATCGCTTCATCGGAACGCTTAGTGGAACAAGTTTATCAACGCGGAATTGCGTCATCGCAGCACTTAGGGAAAGGATATTATTCACATGGAATTGCGCCATCGGAGCACTTAGTTGAACAAAATTATCAACGCGAAATTGCATCATCGAAGCACTTTGGGGGAAGAACTTTATTCATGTGGAATCGCTTCATCGGAGCACTTAGTGGAAGATATTTATTCTCGTGGAATCACGTCATCAGGTCATCAGAGAGTTAACTAAACTAATCTCTATTGCAGGTTCGAGTGTTATGTCTTATAGTTGAAAATCGTATGAAAATATTGTTGACCTCTAGGACATCTCCTGTCCCTTACCTTTGACATTCAAAAGTGATCTTAGAACTTTTTAAAGGTTTGGTTAATAATGAATATAGATTGAGGTTCTCTCCTTTTTAAAATTCTGCTAATGGAGGAAATATCTGATATGTGTATGAGTGTGTGTGTGTGTGTGTGTGTGTGTGTGAGTAGGCAAAAGACAGATGAAGAAAAATAGTTAGTTTTTGGTCTAAGGCAAATCTCTCCAGAAGCTTATCATAGTTATTGTTTTGCAACTTAGCCACATAATATGCTTTAATACTTTGTCAAAAAAAAATATTCAATCAATTTCCGGTTACTTCACATACAGAAAATGCGCTCCACCCAACTTAGTTTACACAGTGCTGGTTAGTTCAAAGCACTTTACATTCCGGGTGTATATCAACGTGCGTCATTCTGCTTTTATCATCAGTCTAACAAACAAGTGACTACTTGACTTTTCATTTGTCAAGGAGGATTCTTCATGCGAACATGTCTTCAGTCACTGGCGTGTGTCTCAAGTTACTCAAATTCTGGTTAACAATAATGAAGGTGCTGGGAGGCATGATACTACCCTGCCTTCTAGATGTGCTCGGTCTATTCATCAGAAGAAAGTCTAACAATGAAGCGAATTTCGACCTTCGGCCACATGGCTGTAAGGACGAATATATTACGAAGGATATGAATCAGAAAATAACCAACACTAGTCAGGGAAACTTGCATAGAAACAAACGTCTGATCTTATGGTCAACCATTGCACTATTTTCCTACTTGGTATACGTTGTCTTACTTTTAACCGATCTTTCAGAAATGTTAGTAAGAGGTAATCTGTCCTTTAGAAAAGCTCTAGACGGTCTCATTTCCGCAACAATATTAGTTCCAGCAGTGACATTCATGGCTTTGTTGTTCCATCTTGTTTTAACGAGCAAGGAACTGCAATCCATCACTTTTAACATTGGTGTTATGGCGCAATCTTCGAAACCGGTTGAACGATGGAGAGATTTTAAACTGTTTTACTTTATCATCTTCACCTTTGGGATCACGGAGGTTTTATTGATAGTGGATCATATTGATGACCTTTCTTCCTGTCATGGATACTGGTGCAATTATCATACCTTGTGCATTCTTGATGTACTTTCCTTGACGTTTGTTTCTTCATATTCCCTTGGCTATTACACGGTTGGGTGTAATATTTCGAATTGCGTAAGTCAAATCAACAACAATATTCAGCTTGTGTTGTGGCATTATGAAAAAGGAAGTGAAACTAATCAAATATCATGTATGAATTGTGGTATAAAACGGATATCAATCACAGGAATAGACACAATAGATGAAGATCATACGAAATCGGACAGGGCTCAAGAAATTTTTGAGAGAATGACAAACCTGAAAGCCTGCCATGAAATGTCCAACGAATACTTCGCCCTTCCTCTTTTGGTGATAATAACGGAAATGATCATCTATATTCTAATGAACTTATTCACAGTGGCACACTTGTTCAAGAAGGAGATTCTTATTCACCTATCATTCTGCTGCTTGTATGACTTTGTCATCCTGTCAGTCGTGTGCTGTACTCCTGATTTTGTGACAAGTCAGGTGAGTAAAAGTCGGTTATCATTTACTATTACTTAAATTATAATTTATTACCTTCGCCAACGAAGGTGGAAGTAGGTTATGTTTTCGGCCCTGTTTAGGGTTTGTGTGTGTGTGTGTGTGTTTGTGAATAGCTTCCTGACCACAATTTTAATGGTAGAGTAATGAAACTTGCAGGGACTAACTGTTATGTAAAAAGCTGGCAATGATTAAATTTTGGAAGGTCATGGTCAAGCAAAATGTCCAATTCACGTAATCAGCCATAAGTTTGGACATCGTTGTCACAGAGACTTCAAGCTTGGTTCATATTTGAGTGTATGAAAATTCACGCCAATTAATATCTGTTTAGGTCAAAGATGAAGGTCAAGGTCGAGCAAAAGATCGAGAACTGCACTGAGTGTCCCTTTGGTTTAGTATGTCTTTACTGTATTGAAAAGATTCCAATATCGCTAAAATCTGTATTTGCGTAATTATTTCAGTTTATTGATGGCTTGATACGTAAAATTCAGTTTATTCCTATTCATCTCTCTCTCTCTCTCTCTCTCTCTCTCTCTCTCTCTCTCTCTCTCTCTCTCTCTCTCTCTCTCTCTCTCTCTCTCTCTCTCCACAAGTGTTTTATTTTTATACCAAATTTCAATAGTTTTTAAGTTTTGAGCTGTCTCTTCACTTTGCACTGGGTACGTACTGAATGAATAAATCTGGGAAAAACATTCATTTATACATAATGATTAAACAATTCTATCCTAACTACATACATTTTTTTTTTCGCACAAATAGTTAAACATCATCAAACCTTTTATTTATGTGCAGTCATCATCATAATGGCTGCCACCAAGAAGTGAAGAATACCTTATTGGACTCGTCAAGATATGCACTCTTGTCTCACCACCAACTTTTCTGAAATTGGCATCTTCCAGACTTCCCAGGATATTCTGGAATTGGCATTTTCCAGACTTCCCAGGATATTCTAGCACTGGCATCTTCCAGATTTCCCAGGATATTCTGGAATTCGCTTCTTCCAGAGTTTTCGAGATATTTTGGAACTGACATCTTCCAGACTTCCCAGGATATTATAGTATTGGTATCTTCCAGACTTTCCGAGATATTCTGGAATTGACATCTTCCAGACATCCCATTACATTCTGGAATTGGCATCTTCCAGACATCCCAGGATATTCTGGAACTGGCATCTTCCACACTTTCCATGATACTTTGGAATTGGCATCTTCCAGACTTTCCAGTATATTCTGGAAATGTCATCTTCCAGACATACCAGGATACTTTAAGCAGTTTTTGATTCTGTTGTTTTTATATGTGGTTATAATACAGGATGGTTAACTATAAATTAATGTAGGTTTTGCAATGAGCACTTCAGTTTATTCCCCTGTCCCAGTCATCCATTTTGGAAGCCCGTTGTTGCAATAAGATTTATCTTTTGGTTTCACTTTCGAAGGGAAACGGAATCTCGTATACTGTACAGGATACCGTATTGCAGTAACTATCGACAGAGAGAGAGAGAGAGAGAGAGAGAGAGAGAGAGAGAGAGAGAGGGGGGGGGGGTAAACTCATGCCCATAGTCATTGTGTAGTTTGCAAATACCATTTACTTATTTTTCATCAATGTAATAACCCTTTTCATTCATCGTAAGGTAGATCGATCAATATACTTTCATTAGGTATAATGGAATACACCACACCCAGTTACTAATGTTGACATTGTTCCAATGTCCACTCATATCGTATTAATGTTGTGTTTACTTTCCAGTTGGTAAAGAGAAGAGGACTTCTGTTCGTCTCTTATCTAATCAGTAACAAAGGTAGATCTTCGAGATTACTAGGATATGTTTGGCAACATTCAATTAGGCCTAAGTTGTTAACGCTGGGGGTGACAGTAATGAAGGTTTCAGGAAGTATGACCTTCACCTTGCCCCCACCTTTGTATCACTTTGATGATTTCAGAGGACCAGAGGCTGATCAAGAAGTCACATTTGTCCTTCTAGGAGAAGGACACTTCAAAATCAAACCCTTGTTCTAGAACCTAGTCTTGGGTAGTGCCATAGCCTCTGTACCATGGTCTTCCACTGTCTTGGGTTAGAGTTCTCTTGCTTGAGGGTACACTCAGGCTCACTATTCTATCTGTTTTCTTATTTCCTTTCCTCACTGGGCTATTTTCTGTTGGAGATCCTTGGCTTTATAGAATCCTGCTTTTCCAAATAGGGTTGTAACTTAGCTAGTAAAAATAATAATAATAATAATAATAATAATAATAATGCACAGGCCTCTAATGATAAGCCTTCTGCAGAGATAAAAAAGTGAAAAAGAATAAACTTTCAACATAAAAACTTTATTGAAAGTATCGGTTTTTGTTATGGTTATTACTTATGCTTTTCTTTTACTTAATCTTAGTAAATGATATGCGTGGCTCTATTAATTCACCTTTCCTTTAGCAGCAAAAAACTGGGACATCTCTCATTTAAACTAAATTGTACTGCAGAGGCTTTAATGCTAAAGGAGAAATGGTTTGAATTAGATTCCTACTGGTGAGGATCCGGATTGGTTACCTTTTGCTATATGATCAATACTATTGCGACCAGTAGGCCTATTCTGTGACTATTTTCAATCATCATCATCTTCATCATCTCCTCCTACGCCTATTGACGCAAAGGGCATCGGTTAGATTTCACCAGTCGTCTCTATACTGAGCTTTTAATTCAATACTTTTCCATTCATCATCTCCTATTTCGCGCTTCATAGTCCTCAGCCATGTAGGCCTGAGTCTTCCTACTCTTCTATTGCATTGTGGAGACCAGGTGAACGTTTGGTGAACTAATCTCTCTTGGCGAGTGCGAAGAGCATGACCAAACCATCTACATCTACCCTTCATCATGATCTCATCCACGTATGGCACTCGAGTAATCTCTCTTATAGTATCACAGTCATTACGCTTTCAATATTACTTATTTCTATATATTCTTTTGGTTATTATACTACTGGAGGCCATATGTGTTCTATGATCAGCCACTTCAAAAGAAGTATTGAATAGCTATTGATATCATATGGGATATAAAAGATTATATCATCATGATATGGTAGGGAACACAAAATTGCCAATGAGAGTCTAATGAAGTCAGATATGATCCATGATATGCTTCTAAGAATCACTGACTTTAAGAACAGCCAGGATATGGTCAGTGAATATTTGGTGCTATCTCTTTTGGTAGTATTTTCTATCATTGTCAGCTTTACATTCATGGAACTATTTAATTTGGGAGAATTTTCCAAGAAATATAGATATGAACTGATGCTTTTCTACTAGTTTTATAGTTTTGTAAACTTTGTAGTTCTGTGCTTAATTAAGATTATTGGTGGTTTTAATTACGATTATTGATGGTTCATTAGGAGACTTGTATCTCTTATGTAAACCAAAAAATGCTTTCCAATGTTTTTTTATCTTTTTTACGAGAGAGAGAGAGAGAGAGAGAGAGAGAGAGAGAGAGAGAGAGAGAGAGAGAGAGAGAGAGAGAGAGAGAGAAAATAAATTTACTTAAATGTTACCTAAAGGAAAATTTAATAAACTGAAAACATAAAAATAAGCGATATAAATGAGAGAGAGAGAGAGAGAGAGAGAGAGAGAGAGAGAGAGAGAGAGAGAGATTTCCTTGAATGTTACCTAAATGCGAATTTAAAAAACCGAAAAAAATACAAAATAAGCAATATAATTACAGTAAGAGAGAGAGAGAGAGAGAGAGAGAGAGAGAGAGAGAGAGAAAGAAAGAAAGAAAGAAAGAAAGAAAGAGAGAGAGAGAGAGAGAGAGAGAGAGAGAGAGAGAGAGAGAGAGAGAGAGAGAGAGAGAGACCTTTTAAGAGAGGTGTTATAGTGCGTATGCCATCAACCTAATTGCTGACACAGCACAATCTTATCAAATAAACAATCTGAAATTTACCGCCGTGCCAACAAACTCCGCCCTCCCCATTCCTCCCTTTAATTGTGTCTCCAACTTTGATCAATTGAACTCCTCCTCTCTCCGCATATTGCTCTGTAATGATCTAATCCAGTTCACTTCTTGTAACGCTTCCAGAAAGGTGTTTTTCGATTCAGGGCTGAACCGCCAACAACCGATCGATGTCTGAAGACATTGGGATTCCTTCAAAGTTGCTCAGATTGTGGATACTAGTCATGACCCTGCTGGGTGGTTTCTCCTTTTCGTTTCTCCTTCATTATTTTAGAAAACCAGATAAGCTTACTGCTAATGCTGAAGAAATGTATCCTACTTTTTCATTCTGTGGATTTAATGTTGGTTATTTTAGAACAGATGAATTGGGAATAAATCCTCATTTTGTCTTACCCGATTCAATCAAAAAGAAATGTTTGGGCATTTGGTCATTTCTCGTGCTGCTCTTGTACCTCATCTTCGTCAGTATTGTCATTACTGAAAACTTATCTTTTGTAATTGGAGACATCTCTTTCAATAATACTAATGACGTGTTCAAGTCCATCATAGCCTTCATTCCTGGAGTTATATTTACAATACTGTTGTTTAATCTTATTTTTACAAGTGAGACGCTTCATCGTCTTATCTTTCAGCTTCAATTGTCTGTGCAAAATATTAGTACAATATCCAGATGGACAGAATGGAAGTTATTTTTCTTGTGTTTCTTTGCTTTGGGACTCGTACAAATTCCATTGATGAAATCATGGATCGATTTCAAATCAACTTGTACAGAGTACTGGTGCCAATCGAATATTCAAATTGCTTTCGATTTTATATTTTTTGTTCTCATATCCACATATGCTTTCGGGTGGTACGCTGTTTGCTGCAACATTTCAGCTCTTATTACTAACCTCACCGAAACCGTAGAAAGAGAACTGTTATTCTGTGGCAAGAAACATGGAAACTATCTATCACGACACGAGAACAGTGAAATAAGAAGGAAGGCACATGACACTGCCGCTGCAATTTTCTCAAAACTGACAGCACTGAAAACTTGCCAGGAATTGACTAACGAATATTTCTCCTTTCCAATTCTCTTAATCGTCCCTCCATTGGTGTTTTATACCTTGTTATATCTCTTCTACGCCTCATTTAAAACCATCACGAGTATTTTCTTTGAATCCTTTGTGAACTGTTTCTATAACGCTGTCATATTAGCAACTATATGTTGCGCTCCAGACTTTGTTACGACCCAGGTGAGAAATTCTTGAAATTTACATTATTGTATATACATACATAATATATATATATATATATATATATATATATATATATATATATATATATATATATATATATATATGTATATATATATATAAATATATATATATATATATATATATATATATATATATATATATATATAAATATATCATCATCACCACCAACACCTAATTATTCTTTATTAGATCTAGAATTAACTAAGATATATCTTTTTAATCGCTTTACTAAAAAAAAGGGGGGGGGGGCAATCCTTGACCCCTCTGTTAAGCCTAGCCACCGCACCATTTGAAAAGAATATAAGAAGAGAGGTGAATTAACAGAAAAGTTTGCTAAAATGTACCTTTAGCAGGAGACCTCTAGCCCAAGACCGGGTACGGCCATGGTGCAGGGAGTAAGGAACTATCAAAGACTGGTTTGATTTCTGATGCCTTCTCGAAGAACTACCTATCATGGGTTGAAGAGACTCTTTAGCTGTGGTAAGCATCTCTTCTAGGAGAAGGACTTCCCAAAATCAAACCATTGTTCTCTAGTCTTGGGTAGTGCCATAGACTCTGTACCATGGTCTTCCACTGTCTTGGGTTAGAGTTCTCTTGCTTGAGGGTACACTTGGGCACACTATTCTATCTAATTTCTCTTCCTCTTGTTTTGTTAGAGTTTTTATAGTTTATATGGGAAATATTTATTCTAATGTTGTTACTATTCTTAAAACATTCTATTTTTTCTTGTTTCCTTTCCTCACTGGGCTATTTTCCCCATTGGGGCCCCTGGACTTATAGCATCCTGCTTTTCCAACAACGGTTGTAGCTTAGCAAGTAATAATAATAATAATAATAATAATAATAATAATAATAATAATAATAATAGGATGAAAAATTGTCTTTTTACTGTGCGGTATCAAGTAGCATTAAGCACCTGCCCGCTAATTAGTTTTTTTTTTTTCTTTTTTTTTAGGGAAAAAAAACCTAGACAGTTTGGTAATGAGAAAATCCAAATCTCCTGTTATTAGTTCTTTTAAAAATCATATACTAGCTTTTTTATCCTATACTTTGTTCTTTAGTATTTTATCAATATATACAGTACATATGAGATGTATTAATGTGATGCTTTATTTACGAAAGGTCACAGAAATGGTTATTGTAAGAATTAAAGGCCACATTCATATTAGCAAATGTTCTCGATGTCACTTAATTTTCGAGGAACGTAATCAATTATACAATAAGTATTCCTGTAACAATGTCAATGTACCAACCGTGTGTCACACGATCGTACATAGTAACGACATTTCATTTTGTGTAAATATTATGCTTGCATCTTCACTCTCCCCTCGCACTAAACCTGAATAAACATGCCTGTTTTTCTCACTGTTAACTGTTAACCGGTTGAACAGGAAATTTCCTGTTGCATTGAGTTTTTGTATATAAAGGCGAGTGTTCTATAACAAAACTACTCAGTTGCTTTCATCCTGTCTTTGAGTCACAACCTTCTCTCGACTCATCACATTGGTGACCCCGGAAGTCGACTCGCTCCTCCCGCCTTCCACCCCTGCCCTCGCCCCTCCGTCATTGGTACTATGGCGGACTCTACGGAAGTTGGCGCTGTGGCTGCCCCATTGAAACTTGCGTCATTCGCCAGCGGAGAGGTGTTTGCTTGGTTTCAGCGCGCAGAAGTCCAGTTTTGCATCAAGGATCAAGGGCGTGACTTGCTCAACCACCAAAGCAGATTATGTTCTCGCGGCGATACCCAAGGACACCTTCCCTGAAATGTCCAACTAGCTTTGTGAACAAGGAGACACCCCAATAGCGTATGACGCCCTCAAAACATACCTTCTGCAGCAGCACTCACCGTCGCCAGCTGCCCGTATAGCAAAGCTTTTTCAGCTCTCTCAACAACCGTTGGGGGACCAAAGGGCTTCGCTCGCCCTCAGGGAAATGACCAGTATCGCTCGCCTGCAACCTGCCACAGACGGCTCTCCTCGTGAAGTGAACCTACTTCGTGCCCTTTGGATACGCCGTTTACCCGAACCTATACGCGCTGCCATACCCGATGTCGATAGTTTACCCATAAAGGACTTGATGACCAAAGCCGACGTCTTTATGGACAGCCACTTCAAGACCTCCATCAACGCCTCCACTCCTGAGGAAGAGGACGCCTATTCAACGTTAACCGAAGCTGACGTGAATGCCGTAGGACATACACGCCTACCCCGTGACGTGCCGAAGCGGCGAAAAAGCCACCCACCACCCACCATTCGCTCGCGCCCCAACGAACGACTTCTACAGCCACTTACTGCCTTCCATCCGCCTCAGTTTTGCTACTACCAAAACAGATTTGGGGCAACCACAAAGAAATGTGCCAAGGATTGTCAGTGGCCAAAAAACGTTTAAGTAGGCCATCGCTCGTGGCGGTGGCCTCCCATGTTTCTTATCTTTTCTATTTACATGATGCAGGAACGGACGAGCAATTTTTGGTAGACACGGGTGCTTGTCGTTCTCCTTTGCCAAGGGAACTCTTCAGGACACGACGTAGTCTGTCTACGCTGCCGACGTCCACTTGGTAGCTGCCAACGGATCTGCGATACCCACCTACGGTTACGAGAACCTCACATTATCGTTTGGAAACGGTAAACTTAATTGGAAGTTTCTCGTTGCTGACATCACATTGCCAATCCTCGGTCCGGATTTCCTCTCTCATTTCCACCTTCTGGTCGATGTCACCCACCGACGATTGGTCAACACAGACTCGTACTTGTTGACACCTCTTGAACCTGTCCCCTCCAACCTCGCTCTCCACATCAGCGCACCCACGGATGCCTCACGTCGTACCCGGAAGTTCTCCGTCCAGAACTTTGCCAAACGCTCACGGCTCCTGCCAAGCACGGTATTTATCACCATATCAAGACGACGGGACACCCAGTCTTTGCAAAATTCAGACGTCTGGCACCGGAACGATTGGCAGCCGCCAAACAGACGTTCGCCGAAATGGAGGAAATGGGCCTTTGCCAAAAGGCCTCCAGCCATTGGTCGTCACCCTTACACATCGTACTGAAGAAAGACAGCTCCCTCCGTCCGTGCGGGGATTACAGGTGCCTGAACATGCAAACAGAACCGGATCACTACCACCTGCCAAACATCGCCGACGTGACCTCCTACCTGCTCAAAGCGAAGGTTTTCTCTACACTCGACCTCCTGAAGGGGTATTATCATGTGCCTATGAACCCAGAAGACATCCCCAAGACTGCCATCACCACTCCGTTTGGTATATACACCTTCAATTACTCCAGTTTTGGCCTTCGTAATGCTGGGGCAACGTTTCAACGTCTCATGGATGGCATCTTAGGGGACCTCCCATTCTGTGTATGTTATGTGGATGACATACTTGTGTTCTCCTCCTCAAAAGAGGAACACCTCTGTCACCTGCGCATCGTGCTCGACCGCCTGCAACAAAACGGCCTTGTAGTCCGGTACGACAAGCGTACCTTTGGTGCCAACGAAGTGCTGTTCTTAGGGCACCGCATCACTCCTGAAGGAGTCCATCCCCTCCCTGAGAAGGTAGCAGCCGTTCAGGACTTCCCCGCACCATCAACCGTCAAAGCTCTGCCGGAATTCTTGGGCATGATCAACTATTATCACTGTTTTCTACCAGCCATTGCCGCCACTCTTGCTCCCCTCTACGCCTCCCTCAATGGCAAGCCAAAGGACCTGAAGTTGGGTCCCCTTCAAGAAGCGGCCTTCTCCAAGGCAAAGAAGGCCCTATCAACCGCTGCGGCTCTCACTTTTCCTCTCCCACATGCCCCTCTCCTTCTCTCCACCGATGCCAGCGACGTCGCTATTGGTGCAGTACTCTAGCAGGTGGTCAACAGCTCGCCCCGCCCATTGGCCTTCTTCAGCAGAAAACTGTCCAAGGCAGAATTGGGTTATTCTACCTTCGATCGAGAATTGCTGGCGGTGCATTTGGCTGTCCGTCACTTTCGCCATTTCTTAGAAGGTACGCACTTTGTCATTCGCATAGACCACATGCCTCTGGTGCACGCCTTCACTCGACAGTCTGACGCCTGGTCCGCCCATCAACACCGACATATCTCCGCCGTGGCTGAATACAATTGCACCCTTCAATACATCCCTGGGAAAATAAATCCCGTTGCCGATGCCCTGTCAAGAAACATGTTGGCTGCCGTTCAACTAGGATTGGATTACAACGCCTTGGCTGAAACCCAACGACAGGATCCAGAGTATCAAGCATGTAGGACATCCTGCACGTCCCTCCATTGGGAAGAATTCCCCCTCGAAGACTCCAACACCACCCTCCTCCGTGACGTCAGTACTGGTAGACCGCGACCTTGGATTCCTGCTCCCATGCGCCGGCAAGTGTTTGATTTCATTCACGGCCTTTCACATCCCTCGTGCCGTTCTACTGCACAGCTGCTGAAGACGAAGTTCATTTGGCACAGCATTTCTAAGGATGCTAAGGATTGGGTTCGTGCCTGTACTTCTTGCCAAATTTCCGAAGTACATCGACACACGAATTCAGTAGTGGGCAACCTCGGTGTCGTTACGCACACATTCACGTCGACGTTGTAGGCCCCCTACCCACATCACAAGGACATCGTTACCTGTTTACCGTCATCGACTGCTCCACTCGTTGGCCTAAAGCCATTCCCATGGAAACTGCAACGTCCGCCTCATGTACATCTGCCTTACTCTCAGGATGGATTGCAAGATTTGGTATCCCTGAGCATATTACTTCTGACAGGGGTACCACTTTCACCTCTCAATTGTGGACATCATTAGCAAATCTCCTGAGCATCACCCTACATCAGACAACTGCCTACAACCCCGCTGTCAATGGAATGGTTGAACGTTTTCATCGCACCCTCAAAGCAGCTTTGATGTCCCGCTGCACGGATTCCAACAGGTTTACTCAGCTTCCCTGGGTCCTCCTGGGACTAAGGACCACTCCGAAAGATGCCGTCGACGTCTCGGCAGCTGAAATGGTGTATAGCGACCCGTTGGTCGTCCCTGCCAAATTTTTTCCTTCTACAACCTCCTCCGACGATCTCCAGCGCATACGTCACATCGTGGGAAAATTTACTCCATGCCGCCAGACTTACAAGCCCCCAGTAAAGCATCACATACCAACAGACTTGCACTCTGCAATGCACGTCTTCCTGCGCAACGACACTAGCAAGCCACCGCTAACGCCCTCTTATATGGGCCCTTTCCTTGTGTTCCAACGCAGTCTGAAAGCATTCCTACTAAACATTCGTGGCAAAGAAGACTGGGTCTCCATTGATCGTCTAAAACCTGCTTATCTCCTGCCAGATGACCCGCCTACAGTTTGCCTCTCTAGATTAGGGTGCCCTATTTAACATGTACAGTATGTCATTTTTAGGGGGGGAGCCATGTACCAACCGTGTATCACACGATCGTACATAGTAACGACATTTCATTTTCTGTATATATTATGCTTGTATCTTCGCTCTCCCCTCGCACTAAAAAGAACCTGAATAAACATGCCTGTTTTTCTCACCGTTAACCGGTTGAAGAGGAAATTTCCTGTTGCATTGAGTTTTTGTATATAAAGGCGAGTGTTCTATAATAAAATTACTCAGTTGCTTTCATCCTGTCTTTGAGTCACAACCTTCTCTCGGCTCGTTACATCAACATATAATTTCATTTATCTATGCTGCTTTAGAGTAATTTCACTATATTCCAAAATAGCGCTGCCAAATTTTTATCTGTACCCTGGTGGAGATTTAGTAGGATGTTGACCTTTGCAAATAATTGCTGAAACTTGTCACATGCAGTCATTCTTTCTCTTAATCATTGCAGCTGAAGAAACTGAGGTTTACTGTGGCCAAGTGGAGGATTGCTGCTTCGGATCCGGAGCTTGAGAGTAAGGTTAGAGGCTAAGTATTTTGTTTACTCTAAGATACCGGACAGACAACAGCCATATGTATTGTGTACTTCCTCTCCAAGTTAAAATTTGAAGCATCTTCCAGGGTTCTACATTCCTTAGCGCAGAGGAATACAAGCTAATTGGTATAAGGATTGATTTCTATCGCATAAATTCTTTCTACAAAACCTAGCACCTCAAGAATATCATTCATTTCTTTTTCCATAGATTAAATCATTCAAATAGTTTGTTTGGTTATTGTTGAAAATTTCCTATTCACGCTAAAACTAACCAAAGATTTTCAAAGTTTTTTAATCTTTGACAAGAACTTGGGGAAGCTTTCTAAACGCAGCACCTAACTCAAGCAGATGATCTTTTCGACAATCAGAATTGGGGTGTCAAGACACTTGATAGAAACTAATATAATGCTAAGGAAAGAGAAATAGTTCTTTAAAAGTCACCAGAGAGTAATGGGTATGATGAAGGAAGTACGTACAATTCCAGACAACGATAAAAATCTCTTTTGCATAGTTTTCCATCTAAAATCTTCATAATCATTTATCCACAAGTCTTTATCCTACATATGCTGTTAATGATAAACAACAGTTATTTTTTCCACATCTGCAGTCTTTTAGAAAGACATATCATTCAGTATTACACTTTATTTTCTACATTCATTATGTCATACCGTAAAATCAATTTTACTGAATGAAGGATCCAAACAGTATACAACACTTCTTCACCGACCTTACTGACAAAAATAATTTTTGGATGACTGGGGGTACCCTGGCTATCTGTTATATTTCACAGTTTATGACAAAGAGTAAGCAAATTTATCTGATAAGAAAAAGTCCAGCTCCCTCTTTCTCAATATCACTATAGTCAGGCATAGGGGAGTTAAGGCCCTCACCTTATTGGTTTAGTTCAAAATTCCTAATTCAGTGATAGTATGATCATTTTGCTATAAAATTACGTTTCCATTAGATTTACATAACCCGTTTCTGATGAATTTTCCACATTTTGCACATACTGATTTAGCATTTTAACGAACACTATCTGTATCACTGATTCTTGACAAAAAATGGTACGATGAAGATATATGACTAATTCTGTACCTCTGCACTCAGCTGACATATCTCTTGGACCTGGTGGACGGGTTTCCACCTTTCAGCATTGGAGGTTTCTTCGTTGCTGCCAGAGCCAGACTTATTGATGTGAGTAGCGTCAATAGACAAAGTGATTGATGTTTGTGGTGTCCTGTTGCAAAATTGTTGATGTGAATGATATCTAGAGTCTGAAGCAATTGATGTGAGTGATGTCCACAGGTAAGCTTATCAATGTGAATCATGTCCAGAGACAGTCTTTTTTTTTTCATGTGTGGTGTCCACGTGTAAAATGATTGATGTAAGTAATGTTTAGAGTCAGGCTTGTTGATTGAATAATACCCAAAACCAAACTCATGGATTTGGACAGAACTAGAACTATTAATATGTGTATTCCTCTGAACCTGATTTATTATTGTGAGTAATGTCCAGAGCCATAACTATAGAGGCGGGTAACTTTAGAGCCAAGCTTACAGATAAAGGTAATGTATGAAACTAGACTTATCTATGTAAAGAATGAAAAACCAAATTATTAATGTAATTACAGTTAGGAACCATGCCTATTAATGTGAGCAAAGCCCAGAGTAAGTTCTAATACTAAGAGTGGTGTCCAGAATCACAATCATTTATATAGATAATGTCTAGAATATGATTATCTCATAAGATTACCATCCAAGCTTATGCCTATTAACTTGAACCCCTATCACACCTACGCAAGGATATCACCAGTAGCTGTGTAAAGAGTATGGATGGGACACTACAGAGGCTAGGTGGATACAAGCCACCTTGCACCTGAAAAGTCTACAAGAGTGAGATGAGAGAGAAGAAAAGAAGTACGCAAAGCCAGAGAGAAGATAATATGCACTTATTTCCGATCTCTCCGTGTATTGTCATCGTACTAATCGGCGAAGCGAGTACTGATGCCTTCGTGCTGGAGGCAGTATGGAGCTTACGGAAGCGACGTATTCAACATGGATTTTGCTCATCATCATGGACTCGCCAATCTGCTAAAGCATGCACACAATTTTAAAATTCGGTGGCTGATCATGGCGAATTGGGGTGGACATATACAGGATGCCATGCATACAGTACCATACAGTACGGATCCCAAGTGGATCTAGGCGGATGCCCTATCCATAGCCATCCATGGCATCCGTGCATAGATGTGATAAGGTTGTCTAAACACTGCACATAGCCAAGGGTATGGAAGTAAATATAGATTAAAGCTAGCACCAGCATAGCTTTAACGAGAAAGGCTGTTTTTTTTTTTTTTAAGATTGAATTATGGTATTTTTAACTACACTTTCGAATACAAAGGAGTAAGTTGTAATAACCATTTTTTTAATGTCAATTTTATCTGTAATGATGCATTACTCTTATTTAAGAATAGGCTGTTCTAGGTTAGCACGGGTTCTTGGACTTGAATCCATACCTGCTAACAATTGCTGCTATTCATTTTATACTCGCTTTGCAGATCGCTAGCTTCACCGCCACTTATCTGGTCATCTTGCTACAGTTCCAGGCAGGAGAAGGCTCCAATGCTACAAAAACCTAAAAATTATGGAAAGCGTTTCGAAAATGATCAACTGGTTCTCCAGGTGCAAAGATATGAACTTTCTTTTGCCAACATGAAAAATAAAAGTGAAAGATACAGCAGACGCTTAAAAATTAATACAATTAAGAATATTCTATCAGAATGAATCAAGTATTGATGATGATAATCTTTATGAGTGGGGATACCTTAACGAGGTGAAAAGGTTTGCGTATCTCCATGATCAGCAAAGCCGTACTAGTCATGTCCACCCATCTAGGTTGGTTTGCTGTGAGTGATCTGACGAAAATCTCCTACCATCACCAATCCACACTGGCCAGAGTAGTGGCGAAAACTGGCCAAACGCCAGACATGAATTGACATGTTTCTGGCCTTTTCCTCCAGTGGTACAGAAAAAGTTCCATTTGCTGTTGTTGTTGTTGTTGCAATTGCTATATAGGTATAAATATAATAACATATATATATATATATATATATATATATATATATATATATATATATATATATATATATACAGTATATGTGTGTCTGTGTGTGTATCCTCATAAGCTCTGAGGATTCATCTTCAGATTTACTGTTATTGTTTGTAAATAAAAAGAACACTGACAACATGGGTGTCAATTAAACATATGAAAGAAGAGACCGGGAGGAAGTGTGTTTGTTCTTTACGCGCGCGCGCGCGCGCGCGTGTGTGTGTATTAGACCCTTCTCGAGAACGTAATGATAAAAATTAGCAAACATTGAATACACTCGCTTGCTATTGAATTCCATTTGTGAGCCCTCTTTCTTTTATTTCACCAGTCCTCAATATTTTACATTTGGTTTTAAATAAGGAGGAAGGAGTGAGGCAATTAGCTTTCTATATAATTCTAGAGGTCTTTAAAGAAAGAGATAATTCGTATGTGCAGGTCACAATTCATCAGAGGAAATACATTAAACAGAATAGTAATCTAGGATTTATTAAAATTCTTATGAACTCAGCACAAGAAGTAGAACATTTCAAGTCGAGACAATTTACCACTGAGGAATAAAAGAGAGATTCGACGTAATGGATATAATGCTTTCTTGGTCCTGTAACGCTGTCATACCTTCTTATATTGATGAAAACAAAGAAGGAATATAAGAGGACTTAAAAAATAAAGAAAGGAGAGACTATTGATGAATGGAAGAATAGAGGCAAACGAAATAAAATAATTCCAAGCCTGTTGGCAGGTGGGAAAGAAAGTCAGTTAATTTGAAAAATTCTTGGTTTGCCTGCAAGGGAGTGAGGGCGTGCATGCTCAAGAATAACAAAACAACGTTCATTATGAATATCAATGATAATAATAGCAAAACAAAATCCACGAACATAGAAAACAATAGTTTTTCAACAGGATTCACGCCAAAGCATAACTTACAATTAGTACATGAATTTTAATCATATACAAGTAAAGCTAAACGTAACATAGATATATTGTTGCAATTGATAATATATTCACCTTACATATAATTTATGTAAATGTAGTTCTCTAGTGAATGTTGTGGTTGGTTTAATGATGACGACATAAAATTTAATATAAAAACAGGTGAGTCAGGTTGATTATAAATTGTCACGTTGAAACACTACATTCACTGAATATTATCCAATGAAGATGTATTTTCAGACTCCGCACCGCACGTGGAATTATTTTCTTTCTTGCCATTTTCTCCAGCTCGGAATTGCAGTAAGATAATGAGGTAAGTGGCGATGAAACTAGCGATCTGTTGGAGAGTAAAATGAAACCAGCATACGCTCAAGAGTTTGACCACAATTTACAGTAAAGTTATTTTTTTTGATGGAACACTCTTAATAATTATCGGGGATGTTCTAAAAATTGTTTAGAAGATTGCTTGTTTTTAGATCCCTTTGGTCTTTGATTTAATTTAGGAAGTATCTCAAATGTAAAAAAAAAATCGTACGTTGTTGTATCAACATAGCTGTAGAATACGTACAATAAATACTGTACAGAAGTAAAATTAATGTGGTGCAAAAAATTGCTAAATAAACACACGACGCATAGTGTCTGATTACTTGTCATCTCGGTAGAAAATAAAGTATAACGCTGTCTAATGTCACACATGATATCCATTCCCAACAATCATACCAACTACATTTTTTTTTCTCACCTGACGCCACTTGTATCAAATAACATCGACTGGTGTGTCTGATTATACAGCAAATTTTTTAAACGTTACTTTTGGTAGCTATAGTACACGGTGTATACTTTAAAAATTGCCGAATCAGAAAGAGTATTAGTAATTTTATTATACTCAAAACAATCAGTATCTACATTAATTTTAAAGATCGCCTGAATGTAAGGAAACTAATTTCCTAAATTAAGTTAGCAGAATGATAATTATGCAACAATCAATGAAAGCATTCATTACCACGAAAGGTAACCTCTGCACATAGGATAGCCTCAACTTGGTACCTGTCCCAAGCCCCGGTAAATGGGGCGGCAGGAAAGGCATCCGGCCATGAAAAATTAGCCAAAACCAATATGGCCAGTGGTGATTGTGAGATTAGAATTAAAGGGATTAAAAGGTGATGAAGTGTGGGACAAAGGTAGATGGAGAAGGCTGGCCAGAAACATCGACCCCACATACAAGTGGGAAAAGATACAGACAAAGAAGAAGAAGAGGGGTATAAGAGTGGATTGGGTCTTTTTATGGTGGTATATCTGTGCTTAGAGATCTGTTCAACCCTCTATTGCGATGAAGAAATTTGTAAGCACCGTCTATTACCTCTATCCAATTTATCAGTTTTGCTACAAGAAGCTAGGGAACTTACTACGAGTGAATATGGGAGAGTAATTGTTAAGATCTTCACTACCGTTAAAAATAAAAATAAAACACACTAACTTTTTATGATTGAAAGTTGGAATGGGGTAGTTTATGCTCAAGAACTTAGCGTGATCTCACTGTATTATCTTACCTTCAGTGCAAAAGGAGGGACCATATAAAATCAAAAATTTTAAGTAATTTTTATTTTTCCTAACATACTTACCGAGAACTACTTTCCTAGGAGTTACCTGTAATCTCCTCTCTACCGACCAGAGTTTTGTGTAGTATACCCTACACCCGTTTTCTATGGAGGGCTAACCCGGGAGTGAGAGAACGTGCCCCGAGGGTAGCCTTGAGCTAGGTCGGCGTCAGCTTGGGTCCCGTTAGCCAGTAAGTTCCTCGGATGTTGCAAAAAGTCCCTGCAAGGGCAGAAAGGCACTCGGGGAAGGTAGGGAGGGCCATTACCCGAAAGTAGTTCTCGGTAAGTATGTTAGGAAAAATAAAAATTACTTAAAATTTTTGATTTGTTCCAACACAAATACTTACCTCGAACTACTTTCTTAGGAGACTTACACTTTAGGAGGTGGGAGTGGCTTCCTGGCCTTCAGACCCAGCAAAGCGGACGCCAAGAATCCTAGATATGAACTAGGTTCTTAAAACTGGGAAACGAACGGTAGGGTAAACTACACAAAGAACTCACGTTAGTGTCTAAGTACTCACCCTTTGAAAAATCTTCTGATGTTAAGTCCAGTAACAAAGTTGCAGAGACGTGTTCTTCATTGGTTACATGAGTGTGGTTATCTCCGATAGGGATAGGAAACGGGGATAGGGTGAAAAGGAACGAACCTGTGTCTCCTGGTTTTGCTATCCATGATTGTGCCTGGGGCTTCACCGTTAAATCACTTGGAGCGCGGAGATGACTGTCCCAATGGAGAACCCGTCTAAGGACCTTCTTGAGTAATCCTTGAGGTAATGGGCAGTAAAGGTCGACTGGTTCGACCAAGTGCCCGCCCGAAGGATCTGGCCCACTGCCATGTTCTTCTCAAAGGCTAAGGAAGTGCTCAGACCTCTGATGTCATGGGGCTTGGGAGTACCTGGCAAGGCTAGTCCCTCCTCCTTGTAGGCCCTGGCAATAACTTGTCTCAACCAAAAGGATATGGTATTCTTCGATACCTGCTTCTTTGTAACACCTGTGGAGACGAAAAGGCTCTTGATGCCTGGCCGGAGATGTGCAGTCCTCTCAAGGTATTTCCTAATGGCACGGACAGGGCATAACCTCAAATCCTCAGGATTCCCAGTCCTAGGAATAGCTGGCAGAGAGAACCCCTCGAATTTAGGATCCCAGATTGCTGGGTTCTGGGTTTTTGCCACGAACGAAGGGACGAGCTTGAAAGAGATCTCTCTCCACCCCTTCGAATGAGAGACGTCATAAGACAGCCCATGGATCTCACCTACCCTTTTCGCAGAGGCCAAGGCCAACAAAAAGACCGTCTTGAGAGTGAGATCCCTGTCTACAATATCCTTCATTGGTTCGAACGGGGGGCTACTTAACATCTTCAGGACCCTAGCTAAGTCCCACTGAGGCACCCTAACAGTTTGAGGGGGGCAGGACTGTTCAAAACTCCTGACAAGCATAGAGATGTGTCTAGAGAAGCCCAGGTCGATGCCCTTTAGAAGGAAGACTTGACCCAAGGCTGCTCGTACTCCTTTTATAGCTGGGATTGACATCCCTATCTCGTCTCTGAGATATACTAGAAAGTCTGCGATATCTGGGACTGATGCTTTGAGGGGTTTGATGCTCTTCGAAGCGCACCACTTCGTGAAAGAGGCCCATTTTGCTTGGTAGACCGCTGCCGACGACCTTCTCAGGTATCGCGACATCCTCTTAGCCGTTCCTGACGAATATCCTTCCTTCCTCAGGAGGCGCTCGATAGTCTCCAGGCGTGAAGGCGTAGAGACTGTGGGTTGTCGTGGAACCTGAGAAAGTGTGGCTGTTGTAGAAGATCTGGCCTGTCGGGGAGTGGCCACAGAGGATGGCTTGTCAGGTCTTTTAGGTCTGCGAACCACTCCCTCTCTGGCCACCAGGGCGCTACCAAAGTCATCCTTAAATTCCGGGCAGCCCTTACTCTGTTGAGCACTTGCCTGTTCAACGTGAAGGGAGGAAAAGCGTACACGTCTAGGTTGTCCCACTTGTGCTGAAAGGCATCCTCCAAGGCTGCCTTTGGGTCTGGGACAGGAGAACAATACACGGGGAGTTGTGCGTTCAGCTTGGTTGCAAAGAGGTCCATCACCGGGGAACCCCACTGTTGAATGATGAGCCTGGCTACTTCTGGGAGGAGGGACCACTCTGTTCCTACTATCTGACCCATCCTGCTGAGACCGTCGGCTAGGACGTTCTTTTTCCCGGGGATGAACCTTGCCAATAACACTATCTGGTTCGCCTCCGCCCAATCCAGGATCTCTAGGGCGAGATCGCACAACTCCCTTGATTTTAGGCCTCCTTGCTTCTTTATGTACGCTACCACTGTGGCGTTGTCGCACATCAACGCCACAGTTTTTCCCCTTAGTAGATCGATGAAGTGCAGGCAAGCTTTCTGGACTGCCTTCAACTCTAGGACATTGATGTGTAGGCCTTTCTCCCCGTCCATCCAGGTTCCTCTCGCCGTCCCGTTGAGGAGATGGGCTCCCCATCCCTGGTTGGAGGCGTCTGTGAATAGGAGCATCTCGGGAGGCTCGGTCGCGAAGGGCATCCCCTTGAGCGTGTTCAACCGGCAATGCCACCATTCCAGGGAGGGTATTGTGTTTGGCAGGACTGGAATTAATTTCTGGGGCGAGTCCAGTTGGTTCCAGAAGTTCTTCAGGTTCCATTGGACGGCCCTGAGTCTGAGTCTCCCCTGGGGAACCAGTTTCTCCAATGACACCAGAAGACCTATTAGCCTTTGCCAGTCCTTCGCCCTCCTGGGTTGCCCCGACAGAAAAGGGAGAAGGATCTTTATTAGATTGCTTACCCGCTCCTCTGACGGAAAAGCTTTCACTAGTAGGGAATCCAGTGTCATCCCCAAATAGGTCATTCTGGTGGAGGGAGATAGGTTCGATTTTTCTGGGTTGATCATGATACCCAGACCCTTGCAAAACTGGAGAAGTTTTATACCCTGCTCCTTCAAAACGTCCTCTGAGGAGGAAAGAAGCAACCAGTCGTCCAGGTAACGGATGAGGCGAATGCCTCGCTCGTGAGCCCACACCGAGACTGTCGTGAAGACTCTCGTGAATACCTGGGGAGCTGTCGACAACCCGAAGCAGAGGGTCTTGAATTGCAGGATCTGGGTACCCCATTTCACCTGGAGAAACTTCCGGCTTGAGGGGTGGACCGGGATTTGGAAGTATGCGTCCTTGAGGTCTATGGTCATCATGTAGTCTTTCTCCCTCAATGACAGCAAGACCGACTTCGGAGTGTCCATTTTGAAATCTGTCTTTCGCACAAACTTGTTGAGAGCTGACAGGTCTATCACCGGTCTCCACCCCCCCCCTCCCCCCCGTCGCCTTTTCTACCAGTAACAGTCGGCTGTAGAAACCTGGTCCTGGGTGCAGGACCTCCTCCATGGCGCCCTTCCCCAACATCGTGGACACCTCTTCTTGAAGGGCCGCCCTCTTCAACGGGTCCTTGGGTGCCAGCCACTCCGACAGGCTGGCCGGAATTAAAGGCGGGGGTTCCGTTAAGAACGGTAGCCTGTACCCCTCCTTAAGTACGGATACTGTCCAGGGCTCTGCTCCGTGAGCCTTCCATGCTTGCCAATGTAGTCTGAGGCATCCCCCAACCTGAGGCTTGGGCAGGAGTAGGGGGCCTCCCACTCTACCTCCTCCTGGAGGAGCGGCCTGAACGGCCTCTCCTGGAGGCAGAATACCCTGTTCTAAACAAGGCAGACGCTGCTGGAGCTCCTCTACGGGGGGGCTGTGGCACTGAAGCCCACGAGGAAGAAGGGGCTTCTCTCCTCGTCAGGTTAGGCGGGGCCTGAAAAGTAGAGGGCCCGTCTGATGCTGATCTCTTGTAGGGGGGCCTCCTTACCGGTTGAGGCCTGGGAGCGTTCACTTCCTTTCGTTTAGCCACCTTCTCCATTATCTCTTCTAGCTCTTTCAAGGGGAACAAGGAGTCACCCCACACAGGAAGGCTCCTCATGGCCCTCGCCTCCCTGTCTGGGACCTTCCGGGAAAGCTTCGCCAGAATAGTGTCCCTTTTGCGAAGAACCCAATTCGCTGACAGGGCAAGGGACTGATACGTAAGGAACTTCAGGGTCTTGCCCCCGGAGATGATAAGTTCCCTCAGGAGGTTTTGCTGCTCCGGGTCCGTTAAGTCATATGTGGCTTGAACACCTACCAGTGTGGAAGCCCACCAGTCCAACCAAGAGGAGACGTGCACCAAGTCTTTCGACATCTCCTCCATCATCGCAGCCTCCGACTGCGAAAAGAAAATTGGGGCTGAAGAGGCTCTGTCCTCCGGGGCACCCTGTCCCAGAATGTCGAGGGCAGGCTCCACCTTGCAGGCTCCCGGTCGTTGTCCCTCTGGCACATAGAACCTACTCTGTGTCTTGAGCCCTTGGAGCAACTTCGAGGAGCTCTGCGTTTTGGGAGCTTCGGCATTGCCTGCCACAACTCTATCAACATGAGCCCGTTCCAGGACGAGATCTCGGGCCACAGGCAGGGCCAGGGAGGTTTTCTGTTGGACGGGTGCCTGCATCAAGCGGGTCAGGCTGGACCTCCAGTAGTCCTCATCGGTTGGGACCGGTTCCTCAATCCGATGATGCCTTCGAATCAGGCCTATAACCTTCCGATAGGCCGAGTCCTCGGTCGGGGAACCTTCTCTACCGTCAGCAGTACCTTCCGCCTGATCCCGAGGAGCCGGGTCACCGGGCACTCCCGCCGGGCGCTTCAGTTCTGGAACAACAGGCACTCCCCTGCAGTGGTACCGGTCTTCCCCGGCGGGAACCTCCGCACCAGGTTCCAGGGTCAGAACTGGCATCGCCGTGCCGGCGAGGACTACCGTTCGTGAATTCTCTCTGGGGGACGAGGACACGGATCCCGTGGGCTGACCCGATGGAGGGAACCGTTCCTTTAAGTCCGAGGGCCGAACCAGCTGTGCTGATTCGGCCAGGCTGCCCGTACGGAAGCACGGTTCCCCCCGCTGGGCGGGGTGAACCGGAAGCTTCGCGGCCTTACACATGCCTGAAGCGGCCTTCTCGCATTTCTCCCTGCGAGAGTCATATCTGCGTCTGGAGGATGGCCTTCGTGGCGAGAAATCCCTGGACTGCCGGTCCGGGGAACGCTGCAACTCAGACTTACGGGGAACGAAGACATAATCACCATCGGGGGACCTACTCCTCCTGTATTTCCTCCGTGGAGAGCGGGACCGTTTTCTACTGAACCTCGAACGGGATCTTGAGCGGGAACGCCTGCTCCTGGACCACTCCCTCCGTCGCCGATGTCTCCTCCTCGTTTCCTCTTCTGAAGAGAACGAAGCCCCACCATCTGAAGAGCCCGACGAAACTGTACCACCCGAACGACGGGCAGAAGCGGGGGCTACGGAGGGCTTCGCGACCTGCTGCGTACCAGAGGTTGAGGGTTGTAGGAAGGTCTCTGGAACCGCCGTCAAGAGGAGCTGGAAAAGAGGTTTGGCGCACTACACTAGGGAACCAGGTATCCAGCCCCTCTTCCATCCGCATTGGGGACCTACCTGGCATTTTAGGGAGCCTCCACCCGAAGGGCTCACTTACCGTGGAGTCCAACTTACCCTGGGCGTCACCAGCCGCTGAAGAACCTGAAACACAGGCCCACGAAGCGGGCGAAGAAACAGGCACAACATTACTACACCACAAGGGGTCGTCGGAGGAAGCGTGCCCCCCAAGCACAAGGGCAGAGTCTCCAGAACCCCCAGACACAGCACTACCCGGCCCCCCACTAGCCTGATAAGACCCAGCAACCCCCACTTCACACACATTAGACTCCTGGGGAAGGGCCCTCGGCTCTTTCCCCGCAACGGACTTACCTCGTCCCCTACTCTGGGTAGGGGAAGTCGAGACAGAAGCCCCGTCGGACCGTCCACTGGGTGACGGTAACGGCGAAGAGATGCTAGATTTCCTGGGCGAACGTTTCGACTTCTTCTTCTTCTTAGTGCCGTAACGCACCCACTGAATCTCACTCCAACTAACACACTCAATGCACATATCCGATGGCGAGCACATCCTGCCCCTACAGGAAGAGCAAAGGGAGTGAGGGTCTACTTCGGGCTTGGAAAGGAACGCTCCACACGACTTTCCGGCTCTAGGCCCAGGACAACGGCGGATCTGCTCCATCGCACACAACCACAAGGCACAGGAACGAAGGGAATCAACAAGGAATACACTTGGAAAGCACAAGGAAGGGCAGTGAACACGCAAGAACACAAGAGATAAGCACAGAGATACCACGCAGTAACCACGCGGGACACACGAGTCGGACACAAAGGGTCGAGAGGGACGAGAGCGAAGTGATGGTATCACGTCGCGACCAGAGAACTTACTGGCTAACGGGACCCAAGCTGACGCCGACCTAGCTCAAGGCTACCCTCGGGGCACGTTCTCTCACTCCCGGGTTAGCCCTCCATAGAAAACGGGTGTAGGGTATACTACACAAAACTCTGGTCGGTAGAGAGGAGATTACAGGTAACTCCTAAGAAAGTAGTTCGAGGTAAGTATTTGTGTTGGAACAAATATATATTAGCAGGTGTAGTTAAAACATGAGTAAAATTATAAGTGTATATAGGTTGTTGTTCTATGTATATGGGAAATACGTGCAATAATAAACAATTGGACACTCACGTCAATTAGCCTGGCTTTTGCAGCAACGAAGAACCTCCCAACACTAAATGGTGGGAAATTGTCCACAAGATCCAAGAAGTATGCCAGCTATAGAATAATAAGATGAATTCCCAATAGTTTCCAAAGCCGTGTATGGTTATCAACATTTTGAAATATATTTGACTTTTATAACCTGTCCGGATTATTGATTATATTGATGTTAATGTATTTTTAAAAGATACATTTGTTATTGTTACAGGTTTTCTGTTTTCAATCACTTCATAAGCAATCCTTTTAGAAAAAATCCTAGTAAAAGAGAGGTGAATCAACGGTTCTTCTAGCTCTGACTTAGCAGTGATCTTGGAAAAAATGAATCATTTTAGAAAAAATCCTAGTAAACATGAGCTAAATGAAAGGCTGCTCTAGTCTAGACTCAGAATTGTATTTAAATCTTTTATATTAGATTAGCCCAGAATCACGTCGAATGAGCTCACCTTGGTCTCAAGGATGGGATCAGACACCTTCATCCGCCACTGATTCGCTGTAAACCGAAGCTCATCGAGCTGCAATGATTACAAAAATCTTAAATTACACCAATATTCAACAGGCATTGCATGATTATAAGTGGACTGAACACTGCACTTCCCCTTTCATTCGATTTTTCTAAATTAGAGGAACGTTGAATATGGACAATTTTTTTTTTTTTTTTAATCAAGATGTCTAATCCTTCAAATTTTAAATATTTCAGCTTTTTAAACATATACGGGAACTTGAATCACCAAGTCGGGAAAAATCACTCTTACCATTTCTTGGTGCTCTTTGCCAAAGTTTGAAAAGAGCCATTTCTATTTACAATATTAAAGTCGTTTTGGGGCATTTGCATCACTACTTCAACTAGTATACTCATTAGGTAAAGGTCGCTCCACAAGTGGTTTGATAATGGGCGTCTTATAAAACAATGAAGATCCGTCAGGCCCTTCACACACTGACCGTGCGGCAAAATTCCTACAAGGCAGCATTCCCACGCGACAGAATTCCCACGTGGCAGTGATTTACTGACTGCATGTACTGCCAACCCTCGTGGAGCAAGACGATTTAAAATATTGAAGAAGTTTATGAAGCCATTCTTACAATCTCTTACTTTTTGCGAATAATATAGCGGAAAAATAACAGACTAATTTTTTCTAGATGAACAACTATCAAAAAAGGAAAGAAAAAATGAAAAAGGAAATTTAGGACAAGGTAGACATATTAAGAAAGATATTAATCTATAATTAGAAAGAATATTTTATGCATCAGAATATGCTTAATAACGGGATGTTCTAAAATATTCAAGGAATGTCTCATTCCCCCTGTTTGCATTATCTATTGAAATTCTGAGAAGCTACGACTGAAATTGTTTTTTATGGGGGAATTTTATGGCTGTATTATTGATGAGAATTTAAGTCCATCGCATACACACACACACACACACACATATATATATATATATATATATATATATATATATATATATATATATATATATATATATATAAACATATATATATGTATATAAATTTATATATACATATACATATAAATATGTGCATATATTGTCATATGCATTTATACCTTATAGATATACATAAAACTATCATTAGCACAGCTAACTATATATATATATATATATATATATATATATATATATATATATACATATATATATATATATATATACATATATATAACTATCATTAGATACGGACAACTATACATATGTATGTATGTATGTATGTATGTGTATATATATATATATATATATATATATATATAATATATAGATATATATATATATATATATATATATGTGTGTGTGTGCGTGTGTGCGTGTGTGTTAGCATGTGATTGTGTGCGTGTTTTCAACTTTGCAAAACTAACTTTTCTTAAACTCACTTGGGAACTGGCGAAGTCGGGCGTGCAGCAAAGGAATAACAACATCGAAGCGTTGAAACTGATCCATAGTACGATATCTGTTAAGGCGTACGTCAGACCTTCCACGGTTGCACTGAAGAGAGTTGTTGTCATGTACACCATCGTTTGCGCAAAGATGACCAGGAGAGGCGAAGAGAAATACTCGTTGATCAGTTCTTGGCAAGTGTGGAGTTCCTGAAGATGAGACGTAATCGCTGTTATATCAATTGCTGTTCTCAGTAAGTGGGTTTCATCTTTACGCTTTTCGTGAGGCGTAATGAATGTTTTCTGCTTATCACTTTCGCCATTGTTTTCTGAATTAGCTTGAGCATCAATCTTTTTTCTGAGGTCACTAATGGTAATTGAAAGGTGGCATCCGACGACGTAATATCCAAAGGAAATATTGAAGGTGATAAAAGTGCTCACCAGTTCTCCAAGCGCTACGGAGCATTTTGTGAAATGCTCTTTGCTCCCGATTAGTCTATTTCCCTCACCGTTGAAGAGATATATTGCCACGTTAGTTGCACAGCTGCAAGATGTGACCAGACCGACGAAAAATAGTTTGTACGACCACCATCCAGTAGGTGTGGAAGAATGTGGCGTTACTTTATTTACCTGAAGGAGTAAACAGGAGAGTTTTTCGCTGGAGAAAATGATGCTTAGGAATAATAAAGAGAGAATGATTGGTCGGTAGAGGTTTCCTATAGCTGTTGTTTTACGGATTGTACTGTCAGCAGCCATGAAACCTGCATAAATTTCGTCTACTGACACGATGACATTGAGAACGAGGGTAATCACACAGAGTGGAACGAAAAAGTAAGACCAAAAGATGAAGTTTGGCTTTTTAGGCTCGTTGCAAAAGTCATGGTATTTCCCAGGAGATATTTTCCCTTTATTGAAGTCGTCAGGAGTTGTAATCTTGGCACTATGAATCCGAGGCCTGAAATGTTTTCTCAAGAAGTCAGCGACCATGGAGTAGGCGAAGCCACCTGAAATCTGCATGAGGGCTGACCATATCTGTACAAACTTGAGAGACGCTCCCGTTGGTTTAGACATTTTGAAAACACTTCTAGATTCGTTCTTACTACGATGGCTAATGGCAAAAGAACAAAATTCACAGTGCTTCTCTGGGCGTCAACTAGTTAATTCACTTAAGGAAATTAGAACGAAGATCCTAAGAAACGCCAATGTTTGCTTAATAAACAACTTGTTTACTCCCGCTATTTCAATATCTTTTGTTGTTATTATGTGAGTTTGAACGTCAAGTAGTAAATTACATGCAAGATGGTTCATGTTTGCTATTCGAGAACAAAAAATAAAATCCATTAAAAGGAGCTAAAATTAAAATTATTTTTGCTTCAATGAATAGTAACTTGACATATAAAAATATTTTCATTAAGGTTCATAAGTTCTAAATATAAAACTTAAATATAGCAAATGATATTACAATGAAAATTTCTAATAGGAGTCATTCAAAAAGAAAAAAAAATTACTTTTCAATACAAAAGATAGTCATATTGAACACTCTACTAGCATACTTTGAACTTTTAGCACAAACTTGCATGGTTGTGATCTTATAATGTTGAAAATGTTTTGTATATAATAAGAACCACATCGTTTTCCACATTCTAGATTCATATTATAACGCCAAAAGAAATGACCGTTTTACCAGTCTCAGATTTTCGTTATAATTGCAATTGTAAGAAAGCAGTGAAAATAATTCTGAGAGATTACTACGACAGATTTACAGAAGATCAAAACGAAATCCAGTCTTAGCTCGTTACGTTTTCATCTATAAGATAGATTTAAATTTCATTCAAATTTGTCATCTTCAGATTTACTAAAAATGTCCAGTGTGAGGAAGAAAAATATCTAAGAAAAAAAATTTGAAAGTACACGAATTTAATCAAATATTGTTTCTACATACTGACACTATAGAATTAGGAATAATTTTACTGTAGTATGGATATAAACTTTTATGTACAACCACACACACACACACATATATATATATATATATATATATATATATATATATATATATATATATATATATATATATATATACAGTATATATATATATATATATATATATATATATATATATATACAGTATATATATATATATATATATATATATATATATACAGTATATATATATATATATATATATATATATATATATATATATATATATATATATATATATACAGTATATATATATATATATATATATATATATATATATATATATATATACAGTATATATATATATATATATATATATATATATATAATGTTAAACAGACAGAAACCCGTGATGTTCACACGTGAGATACCCACGTGAATGAATGTTTGTGTCCATTCCTTGTTAACATTTTATAAATTCCTTCGTTGCCATATATTAAAAAACCAAAAGAAGGAAATTATGGGAATACCTTTGTCAAATAATTGACTCTTTATTTAAAAGTCCATCACTTGACATACATGTATTTTCAATTCATGGTTTAAATATAAACTACCCATCCCTCTACGACTGTGCCAGTCACACCATTGTGTAAATCAATCTGTTTGAACCTCACTATTAATGCTGGAATACTCAGCATGCCATACCTTGAAATTTTCATTACTTCCATGAAAATTTTCAACATTTAATTTCATGTGTTTGCCTCCTTTTTATAGTATCAGACGTATTATTCGATATTCATGGCTTTCTCCTTGTAACTGCGTGTACCAAAAACTTCATTAACAACTGACAGATATATGTTCTTAATATCACATCATTCTTCATTGATTGTCTGCCCTTCGTCTCTTAAAGTCTCTAAGACTGCAAATCGAGTTTTACATTCAATTTTTCTCTGTGGTTGTCTTCTAAAAGCTTGGTTGTATACAACCTAGGTCATCATCATCTCCCTTCTATGCCCACTGACGCAAAGATAGGTTTCCAAAACCTATGTATTCTATCTAAATTTCTGTTGGGTGCTTTCAGTTATAATTTCAATGTGGAAACGAGGAGCTGGTGATCACTACCAATATCTACATCTCTATATCTTATTACATTTCTCAGAGTCCTCCTCCTCTCTTTATTGATGGTGTACCAACCGTGTGTCACACGATCGTACATAGTTCATTTTGTGTATATATCATGCTTGTATCTTCGCTCTTCCCTCGCACTAAAAAGAACCTGAATAAACATGCCTGTTTTTCTCACTGGTAACGGTGTCGGTTTTGAACATGAAATTTCCTGTTGCATTGAGCTTTTGTATATAAAGGAGAGTGTTCTATAATAAACTCACTCAGTTGCTTTCATCCTGTCTTTGAGTCACAACCTTCTCTCGGCCCGTCACATTGGTGATCCCGGAAGTCGACTCGCTCCTTCCGCCTTCCACCCTCCATCGCCCCTCCATCGTTGGTACTATGGCGGACTCTACGGAAGTTAATGCTGCGGCTCCCCCATTGAAACTTTCATCATTCGCCAGCGGAGAGGCGTTTGCTTGTTTTCAGCGCACCGAAGTCCAGTTTCGCATCAAGGGCGTGACTCGCTCAACCACCAAAGCAGATTATGTTCTCGCGGCGATACCCAAGGACACCTTTCCGGAAATATCCAACTAGCTTTGTGAACAAGGAGACACCCCAATAGCGTATGATGCCCTCAAAACATACCTTCTGCAGCAGTACTCTCCGTCGCCAGCCGCCCGTATAGCAAAGCTTTTTCAGCTCTCGCAGCAACCGTTGGGGGACCAAAGGGCTTCGCTCGCCCTAAAGGAAATGACCAGTATCGCTCTCCTGCAACCTGCCACAGACGGCTCTCCTCGTGAGGTGAACTTACTTCGTGCCCTTTTTGAATTTTGCTATTGCCACATGGTGAAGTCTTTATATATTTGTGGACAACAAGATTGTTTGTTGATCAGATACTTATGAAATGCGCACCATTTTCATTTGCAATTTCGCCAACACCCATCACATTCTTTATGCCTTGATTATTCGTTCCAACTTCAGCATTGAGGTTATGTATATATATACATATATGTATATATATATATATATATATATATATATATATATATATATATATACAGTATATATATACATATATATATATGTATATATGTATATATATAGAAATATCAACACAATATCGTGCTCGAATTCTAATGAAAGGCCAGATCACTTCCAACCATGCCACTGGCTGGAAGCGACCTGGGCTTTTATTAGAAGGGACTAGGGTTCGATCCCAAGTATGAGGTAGAAATTCATATATATATATATATATATATATATATATATATATATATATATATATATATATATATAGTCAAAGGTTTACCTTACCAGACCCCTTACAACGTGTTTCACTTAGGGCCAAGATATCCAAACTATATTTCATATATTCATTTTTCCCTTGCAGTAACTTCCAAATCTGATTCATGATTCTAACATTAAAATTAGCAATTTTCAATTTTTCTTTATTATTTATAAACCGAAAGATTCTTTACACTCCTCTGCAGCCGGGACTGGTGGCCATTCTGTCATCTTCTCTTTCCACAGACTGACCAAATCCATAGAGGATTCATTGGCTAGATTCATCAAAGGATAGCCATTACCTTATGAAGCGCAGTGCCTATCTAGCTAAAGCAAGCGACCCCTGCAGGTCCATACTAATTCCAGGAAGATTATCCGCCAGGCATCAGGGCAGAAGCTTAAGAGGCAGTTTGTCTATCACCTTACACCCAATCAGTCCCCCTGGGGCCAGTGTCTTCGTCGAGATTTAGGAGGGTATTCCCTCCATACCCAAAGTTTTCGTTATTTCTCCAGGTTGCTCATTCCCTTATATAACGGTTGGAAAACATGGTTTTATAGCACGGCGTATACATAAATTACACACACACACACACACACACACATATATATATATATATATATATATATATATATGCATATATATATATATATATGTATATATGCATATCTATATACATATATATATATATATATATATATATATATATATATATATATATCTATCTATATATATAAATATATATTTATATATAGATATATTTATATATATAAATATATATATATATATATATATATATATATATATATATATATATATATATACAGTATATATATATATTTATATATATAAATATATATATATATATATATATATATATATATATATATATATACAAATAAATATATATATGCATATTTATAAATATATATATATATATATATATATGTGTGTGTGTGTGTGTGTTTGTATCTGTGTGTAAGTGTGGGTGTATGAAACTTAGTTTTCCTTGTAATCAATAGGATTAATAATACTGCCAGTTGAATTGTTCCATGATGTTAGGTTTAGAAATTTAATTGAAGATTACATAGAACTCGTAAGCGTGACCTAGCTCAATAATATTATTCATGAAAGCAATCAGGAAATATAATTGCACCTTCTAGAGTCTTGATAAATAACTTGAGTGTCAAAACTTATATATATGTATGTATGTATGTATGTATATATATATTCATATATATATATATATATATATATATATATATATATATATATATATATATTCATATATATATATATATATATATATATATATATGAATATATTCATATATATATATTTTTGGGCTCAAGCCATGGCGTCCTGATGGAAGGTTCCTTTTTGGTAGCTTCCTTGGGTAAATAACTACTAAGATATTCCCAGAGAATTTAACCACAGGTTATCACAGAATTCTAACTTCTGGAGCGAGTATCCTAAAGGTTTCCCTTTTAAGACATCGTATATCAACAGGGGACGCATGTATTAACGCGCCACATAGCTATCTACACCCCGACCAGAGTTAATGCTTCGGTGTGTGAAGGCGGAGAATAGCTGGGAGCCGTTCCATAGCTAATCTCATCCGTGGCTACTTTTGGTACTCGAGACGTAAACAAACGGGCGCCATTGCTTAAATGACGTCACGTCCGTCTTCATCCTTTGTACAGTAGCTCGCCTTACTTAGACGGATTTTCCCTGTGCTATCTTTATCGCCTTGCATCTTTATCATGTCGCTACCTTCGGCCTCGCCTTCTTCTGGAAAGTTGAGTACAAGGTTCCAGTATTGTTTAGTTAAGCTCTGACCGTAAAGTAAATATTACTTTTCGAGATAATTGTTGTTTTGTGGCAGAGCTGTGCCTCTACCGGACCCGCCATTTTATGGCGTCGTTGTTGTTCTGCATGCCTTATTTAGTTAGCCACAACAACGCTTCCGGCCTTATTTACTAATCGATAACATTAGTTTATTTAGTCTTCATAGCTAGGAACTTTTATATCGTGTTTTGACGCTTTTTTACCGGTCATCGTTTGACCCCATACCAGTTGGCTACTATAGCCCCAAGGCCAGAGCGCCTATATATTAGTGTTCATGCATGATTTTATCAGTGATCCTAGGCTTAATTATGAAGATAGTGGCATTATTTTACAATACTATTGACTGTGATGCAAGTGTTTTCGCCTTCAGGGACCATATAGGGGATAGGTTAGTTAGTGTGCCTTCCTAACCTAACCTACATATAGGACCCCTATATGCTTCCTTCATCCCCCTGCCCTTGGGCATTCCCTCTGTGTAGCCTTGCTCCCCTTACCACGTAAGGGGATCAAGCTCTTACCAGAGTATGTTATTGCCTCTCTGTCCTCCCTAAGGGAATGAACCCCCCTTAGGGTTGCGCCTGAGAGTGAGGATCGGCTAGTCTTTCCTCTATTGCTAGGACTAAGTCTACGACTGTCCTGCGATAGCGATATGTCTTCTATCATTCCTAGTTCAGGACGTTCATCCCTGCTCTAGGTTAGGTTTTGGAAGGGTAATTCTGTTCCTTGTTGAAACTGTACCCATGCACCGTTTCAGTCAGGCTGCCTTACCTTAGGTTAGGGAGTGTCCTCCCTTCCTTAGTGGCCGCTCTGGTACAGAACCCCTTCCATGGAAGACTCTTCTCTTCTCCCCTCCCCACCTATCTCTTGTATAGCCTAGCCTATACTTAGGTTAGTCTATACCCATCTGTCCCCTGTCCTACAACTCCTCCTTAGGGTGGAGTGATAGGGCTACCTTGAGCTTCTGTGTACAGTCCGCTCTGGTACATATACCCTTCATAGTGTCCTATGGGGTTAGCCACTGGATGTGTTCTGTATACAGGGGTCTCCCCCTCTTTGGGTGTCCCCTAGCCCTCCCTTGGGCTACCCTAGCTCCCGGTCCTCTGCGGCCCCTGCTTCTGGGTGATAGAGCCAGCCTCTATCATGGGTACACCCTCTCAGGGGGGGATGTCTGGGAGTCCATGGCTGGACTCCTTACATCCCTCCCTCTGTCTCTTTCACTATCTGGGTGCCGGTCCCTTGCCGCCTCCACTGTCGGCGATACCCACCTCCTACCTTGGTGACTCTCCCCATACCCCCATGGCCGCCAGTCCTCCGTGTGCCGGGGGACTGCCGCCTGCCGCCGGCTTCCAGCCGATGGCTCTCCCCCTTCCTCATAGCTTGGCCGTCCGCCCGCCGGCCGGCCCCCGGAGTGCCGGCATCCACTGCCGGAAACCCGGTTCTGCTATGACCATCCTTGTTCCTGTCACCAATCTGGCATCCTCCGGCTGCCGGAGCCGCCGCTCCCTCTGCCGGCGTGCCGCCGTTGTGCCGGCGGCCGCCACCCTGGTATTACTCTTGACTTATATTGTCTGTCCTAATGCAAGAAACTCTGCTGGAGAGGCCTCCGGCGTGCCGGAGGTCTGCCGGAACCTTCCGGAGGCGTCAAGACGACTTGCACCCCCTTCTACTAGCTATCATCTGATACTGATAGCCCTACACTGCAACCAGATGGCCTGTTTACGTTAATGGATCAGTACCTTGGTACTGTTCTACTGGTAATCATGCTGTCCTTTTGCATTCTTCAGATTTCCAGCATGCTGCGTGTATCTTAGCGCGGCTGGTTGCCGGAAGCAGTTACCCTTGGGGATCCTTTAGCCCCCTAATTTGGGACTGAGTGGCCTCAGTCCCAAACTTATCCTTGGCAATTCCCATGGAATTCCATTGCCCTATGGACTTCTACTGGAATTCTATCCTGCGCCTTCGGCCACCTCGGATTATCCAAGGATGAAGCTTACGGTAACCAGCCGGGCGGGATGCACGGAGTATGTTTCTTTACTATCTCAATCCTCTGTGCATCACACCCTTTATCAAGTTAAAATTAATGATTAATATTAACTTAGCTTAAGAGCCATTCTTATGACTCCCCCCATACTCATTTTCTCTTTCTTCCACAGGAGGAGCAGATGAAGTGTGACTTCGACTTCTGCGCTGTGAAACGCCCGCACTTCTACGGGCATACGGCTTGCAGGACTCACGCCCCTTGTGCTAACAAGAAAGGGGATTTGAAATTCTGGGACCCGCTGAACTGTACGGTCTGCCAGGCTCACCTAGTTGATGCCTTCCATAACCCTCCCTCAGCGGAGGTCAGGGACACTTCTCGGGAGAAGCTACGCAAGTGGGTGCGTGGCTTCCAGAAGAATGCCACCGGACCGTACCTGGCCACTGAAGAATTGAGGTCACTTCTGTTCCCAAAGGCCTCCCCTGATTCTGTGGTGCCCAAGGATTTGATCCCCACTGTCCAAATTACGGTGGAACCAGATGTAGTCATGGCCCAGTCCATGCACGAGTGCCGCCTGGATTCCGAAGATGATGAACACATGTCGGATATTTCGGAGGACACGGAGAAGACCCTTATGGCTCAAGGTGCTGAAGATGATGAAGACCAGGTGGAATACGCCGAGTCGGAGCAAGAGGTCGCTCCTCCTTCCATCACCGCCCCTACTCCTACACCGACGGAAGTGTCTCTCCCGTCTACCTCCACTACCCCGGAACCCTTGCCATCCACCCAAGAGATGCTCCGGATGATTAAAGCCATCATGGACGACAGGCTGAAGGAAAATCAGGAGTTCATCAGGTCCATGATAGGATCCAAAGAACCGAAGAAGATCTCGGTTAAGGATCTCCCCGCTTGCTCACATGCCAACCCATGGAGGTATGCTGAGCATATGGTTATCGCGACCGGCAGGATCTTCGTCAGCGACAAGATCGGCACGGTCCCCCTGGAAGACGTGGAGTTCTTCCCAAACTTCGAGGCCTACCCGGACTGTTACGTCCGGCTTCGCTCTGAACCTGCCTCTAAAGAAGAGACCGAACCAAAAGAGGAGATAGTGTTCGATCTCGCGAAGGCCCAGGCTATGCTAGCCAACACGTTTAAAAGTAGGGGTTTTACCTGCTCTAAGCTTCCGGCCCTGAGCAAGAAGCACCCTACCTACGTCGCACCCGAGGATGCAGTCCTTCCATTCATGGAAAAGGCCTTCGCTGCGTGCCTCAAGGCTGTGGAAGAGGGAAAAGCCTGCCCTGCACTGGAGGAGTGCAGACCCTTCTCCATAGTGACTCCCCCCCGACGCTCGACACTGGAAGGACATCCAGCATACTTTCGTGGTGGGAAAGCTAGATCCTGACGTCGCCGGACGTCAGTTTAATGAAGACCTCCCGAAACTCAACGATCACCTCCTTCGTCGGGAACAAGATACGAAGGAGAGGCTCGCAGCATCCATGTCCCACCAGGTCCAACTGGACATCATGGCCTGTGACACCAGAGTACCAGACCACTACATGGTACTTGCCAAATCCCACATGGCAACCCTGGTGAAGGATATGTACCACTTCATGAAGGCTCGGAGAGCCTGTCGTGAATTCGTGTTCGCAGGTGCCACTGTGAAACATGAACCCCGGAGGCTGATTTCCTCCAACATCTGGGGTAAACACCTCTTTCCTTCTGACCTTGTGAAGGAGATCACCAACAAAGCCGCCACGGAGAATAGGAACCTTCTCCACAAGTGGGGCATGTCAAAAAAGAGGAAATCCTCTCAGGACGACGGACCTCAACCTAAGAGGAAATCTTCCAAACAGAAACCCCAGCAACGTCAACCAAGACGTCAGTTTCCGGGACCCGCTACCTCCCAAGTGGCAGCTCAGCCACAGCAGACCTTTCAGCTGGTCACCCAACCGGTCTTGTCACAGTCACCGGTTTTCACCCCTGCTTTCGAGCAACAGACGACTACCTTTCGTCCCAAAGGTAGAGGCTCAAGCAGAGGTGCAGGCAGAGACGCGTCTCGCCGTCCCTCCAGAGGCAGAGGAGGAAAGGGAGCTAGCGGCCGAGGCAGTAAGCCCTCGGGACACCAGAAGCAATGAAGTGCTTCCGGTGGGAGGAAGACTCCGCCAATTCCAGGATCGTTGGACCTTCGATCCCTGGGCACACAGCATCGTCAAGAAGGGTCTAGGCTGGAGTTATACACCACCCCCAACATTCCAGCAATTCTTCCAACAATCAACCCCCCTTCTGGAAGAATATGTCCTAGAACTCTTGAACAAGAAGGTGATAAGGAAGGTAAAGTCCACCAGGTTCCAAGGGAGACTGTTTTGTGTCCCCAAGAAAGACTCCGACAAACTCAGAGTCATTCTGGACTTATCCCCCCTCAACAAGTTCATAGCGAACGACAAGTTCAAGATGCTGACTCTTCAACAGATAAGGACCCTTCTGCCTCGAGGTTCTTACACGGTCTCCATAGACCTGGCAGATGCCTACTGGCACGTTCCGATGAACCATCACGCTTCCTCCTACCTAGGATTTCGACTCCAAAGGAAAAGCTACGCCTTCAGGGCCATGCCCTTCGGCCTCAATGTGGCCCCTCGGATCTTCAAAAAGCTGGCGGACGCCATAGTACAACAGCTCCGCCTCCGAGACGTCCAGGTGATGGCCTACCTCGACGATTGGCTAGTTTGGGCTCCATCGCCCGAGGATTGTGTAAAATCCTGCAGCAAAGTCACCCAGTACCTAGAACACCTGGGATTCAAGATAAACGTGACGAAATCTCGCCTCTCTCCAGCTCAGAAGTTCCAATGGTTAGGAATCCAATGGAACCTTCAGTCACACCGCCTTTCCATTCCCCAGAAGAAAAGGAAGGAAATAGCAGGGTCTGTCAAGCGACTACTGAAATCCAAGCGGATCTCAAGACGCCAGCAGGAACGAGTTCTAGGCTCTCTACAGTTCGCCTCAGTAACAAACCCAGTGCTTCGTGCACAGCTAAAGGATGCCGCGGGAGTCTGGAGACGTTCTGCATCCATCGCTCGAAGAGACCTCAAGAGACGGCTCCCAAACAGACTTCGACTTCTCCTCAAGCCGTGGTCGGAAGCCAAGGCCCTGAAAAGGTCCATTCCTCTTCAACACCCACCTCCATCACTCAACATCCACACGGACGCTTCGCTGGAGGGTTGGGGAGGTCACTCCCACCAAAAACAGGCTCAAGGCACATGGTCTCCCCTGTTCAAGACGTTTCACATCAACATCTTGGAGGCCATGGCGGTCCTTCTAACTCTGAAGAAACTCTCCCCGCCTCCCTCGATCCATATTCGTCTAACCCTAGACAACTCAGTGGTAGTTCGATGTCTCAATCGCCAAGGCTCAAGATCGCCCCAGATAAATCAGGTGCTTCTCCCAATCTTCCGTCTGGCAGAGAAGAAGAAATGGCACCTGTCTGCAGTTCACCTACAAGGATTCCGCAACGTGACAGCGGATGCTCTATCTCGGACAAACCCGATAGAGTCGGAATGGTCTCTAGACGCAAGATCATTCTCCTTCATCTCTCACCAAGTCCCAGAACTTCAGATAGATCTCTTCGCAACGAGCGACAACAATCAACTTCCTCGGTACGTGGCCCCGTACGAGGACCCCAAGGCAGAAGCAGTGGATGCCATGTCACTGGACTGGAACAGATGGCCCAAGATCTACCTGTTCCCTCCCACCAACCTTCTGCTGAAAGTCCTCTCCAAGCTGAGAACCTTCAAAGGGACAGCGGCCCTAGTGGCTCCCAAGTGGCCCCAGAGCAACTGGTACCCCCTGGTCCTGGAGCTGCAGCCCAAGCTGATCCCTCTCCCGGGCCCAGTTCTCTCCCAACAAGTACAGAAGTCGACTGTCTTCGCTTCATCATCGAAAATCAAGGACCTTCATCTCATGATTTTCTCTCCCTAGCCGCAAAGAAGAGGTTTGGGATCTCGAAGAAAAGTCTAGACTTCCTCGAGGAATACAAGACCGAATCCACAAGACGGCAATACGAATCATCTTGGAGAAAATGGATCTCTTTCGTCAAGACAAAAAATCCTAAGGAAATCACAATTGATTTCTGCATGTCCTTCTTCATTCACCTTCATGGACAGGGATTAGCAGCCAATACGATTTCAACTTGCAAATCGGCCTTGACTAGACCACTATTGTATGCCTTCCAAATTGATCTGTCCAGCGACATCTTCAATAAACTGCCGAAAGCATGCGCTCGTCTACGCCCAGCACCCCCACCGAAACCGATCTCCTGGTCATTGGACAAGGTGCTCCATTTCGCCTCCAACTTAGATAATGATTCATGCCCTCTCAAGGATCTGACTCAGAAAGTTATATTTCTCTTTGCTCTTGCCTCAGGAGCCCGAGTCAGCGAAATAGTGGCATTGTCAAGAGAAGAGGGTCATATCCTGTTTACTGATTCAGGAGACATTACCCTCTCCCCGGATCCGACGTTTCTCGCCAAAAATGAATTACCCACCAAAAGATGGGGCCCCTGGAGAATATGCCCCCTGAAGGAAGATGCCTCTTTATGCCCAGTAGAGAGCCTCAAGGTCTATCTTCGCAGAACTTCGAACTTTGGTGGAGGCCAACTCTTCAAAGGAGAAACATCGGGCAGCGACCTGTCACTGAAACAACTAAGAGCGAAAATCACCTACTTCATTCGCAGAGCGGATCCCGACAGTACACCCGCCGGTCACGATCCTAGAAAAGTTGCATCGTCTCTGAATTTCTTTCAGAGTATGGACTTCGAAAGCCTTAAAAGCTTCACAGGCTGGAAGTCCTCGCGTGTTTTCTTCAAACATTATGCGAAACAAGTGCACGAAGTCAAACATTTTGTGGTAGCCGCAGGTAGTGTTATGAAACCTGCACCTAACTCTGCATAGAACAGTGAGTTACTTGGGACTCTAACTCTTAGGGTGCCTATGTTGACCCTCGAGCGATACATAGTGATGTCGAAAACACTTAGTGCTTTCTAATAACTGTTCTTATCCCAGGTGAAATGTCATAGTTGTCACACAAGTGCCGCATGCCTAGAGCATGATGTGTTTTAATTAAAGACTAACGTTCCTCGAGAACGAGTGCCTACTAATAAATTTGAAATTCCCTTTCAGATTCAAGTCTTTATTACTATGTACATTATAATTATTGTAAATTAACTTTACTTATTGCTGCAATTCATTTAATTTCTGCAACTGTGAAATAAAATTCCTATTTTATTACTTGTGCGTCTCAATCCGCTCCTACTTACTATGAAATACATGCCTGTCATAGTTTTATTATCCACTTCCTTATGGTTCATGGAGATTTTAAGGTCCTAACCCTTATTTTATATTCACTCTTACAACGTAATATTCCAATACGAATACTTACTCTTCATACCCTGGAGACGAAACCAACCTTCTCAGCACACAGTGTCCAACCACCACTTGTCTGCCTTCCAAAATGTTCCGATACGAATGCCAACCATTCAGTCTCGTCTCCAAGTTCTTCAGGTTCTCCTAACAAGGTGAATAGCCCTTCAATAACCACTTTGATCTCGGCATGGCCCGTGGGAACTTCACTGCCAATGGGGGCAGGAAGATTCTTCCCTACGGTTCTTTATTAAGATTACTATGCTATATTGTTCAAAGCCCTTGGCACTTACCAATAGGGGAAAATCTACCACGATACATTGATTCTCTGGTATTCTTCCATCAGGACGCCATGGCTTGAGCCCAAAAAACGGATTTTGAGCGAAGCGAAAAATCTATTTTTGGGTGAGATAGCCATGGCGTCCTGATGGACCCTCCCTGCTACTTCGTCCAGTTTTTAGGTCCCACCCTGCTCTGCTGTATCATGGTGATCGGCAAGCAACTGGCTTCAGGATGAAGACGGACGTGACGTCATTTAAGCAATGGCGCCCGTTTGTTTACGTCTCGAGTACCAAAAGTAGCCACGGATGAGATTAGCTATGGAACGGCTCCCAGCTATTCTCCGCCTTTACACACCGAAGCATTAACTCTGTTCGGGGTGTAGATAGCTATGTGGCTCGTTAATACATGCGTCCCCTGTTGATATACGATGTCTTAAAAGGGAAACCTTTAGGATACTCGCTCCAGAAGTTAGAATTCTGTGATAACCTGTGGTTAAATTCTCTGGGAATATCTTAGTAGTTATTTACCCAAGGAAGCTACCAAAAAGGAACCTTCCATCAGGACGCCATGGCTATCTCACCCAAAAATAGATTTTTCGCTTCGCTCAAAATCCGTTATATATATATATATATATATATATATATATATATATATATATATATATATATTCATATATATATATATATATATAATATATATATATATATATATATATATATATATATATATATATATATACACGTATACATACACACATATATATATATATATATATAGATACATATATATATACATATGTATATTTATATATTCATATACATATATACACACACAATATGTATATATATATATATATATATATATATATATATATATATATATATATATATATATATATAAGACATAAAAGGAGCACCATGGATACCAGAGTAAACTAAAGTAGAGGATAATCTAAAAACATATAAGAAAAAGAAATGGACATGGGCCGAACATAAAATGAGAATGACAGATAATAGATGGACATTAAGAATAACAGAATGGGATTGTAAAAGAAGCAGGAGAAGAAAGAGAGGCCTCTGGATTGACGACCTAAGAAAGTTTACTGTTTTGGACTGGCACAGAAAGACCATAAACAGACGCATGTGGAAGGACATGTCTAAGGCCTTTGTTCTGCAATGGACTGGAAACGACTGATGATAATGATGAGGATGATATATATATATATATATATATATATATATATATATATATATATATTCTTGGCGAGGACTTTCATTTTGATCTAATCAATAGTGACTATTTCATGTAATGAATGAAATCAATCTTCAACACTCATGCAAGTCGAAACTAATGCGTGGCACAGTGAGCAAGCGAATAAAAACGATACCAGTCTCAACGAGTTTATCAACAGAACTGCACATAGTGTGAAGGCTAGAAAAAGAATTAGCAAAAAGTTCAAACTCAGTAAAGAAATTCGTTGAAAAATTAGATTTTCAGTGAGAAGCGTCTGCGATTACAAAAATGAATACAGTAAAGATCTTATAAATCCTGTTTGCTACAATATCGCTGTACTTTGATGAAATGAATGCCAGCCAAAAACTGTTTGGAAAGGTTGCTGTTCCCAAGTCTCTTGTTGAATACACCAGCCTCAGGTATCGCAAGGTGGAGTTTTGCAAACAGCCCTCGTTTATGAACCCACATATCCACTGTTCATTCGTCTGTACGTCTATCAGTTGGTGCCGGATATGGTGCCATGATCCCCAAGCAGAGCGGTGTGTATTTTCCAACATTGCCATCAGCCCTGGTTACGAAGGAGGATTAGGCCAGACAGACAGTCTCACCTGCTACAGTCAGCACGGGTCGGTCTGTCCGGGCAGCATCCGCCGTGCATTCATTTTGGTCCCCCCCCCCCCCATATCTACACTAATACACAATATAAATCAATAAAAATATAATTGAACACTCACCAATATCCCTGCTACTTGTCTATAGGGTAGCCTTTCCTCTTCTTGACCTCCAAAAGTCGTTGAGGAACACTATCGGCGAGGTTTTGTAGTATATCGGCAGGTATTTCTGCCCACACCTTATGGAGCGCCGCCTCGAGAAGTGTCACGTTGGTCGTCACTTCTTTACGAAGGCGGGCTTTAACTATCGCCCAAAGGTTCTCAATGGGCGAAATATCAGGACTTTGACCTGGCCAATCAGGAATATAGTTCACTTCGCTATTTTCCAGCCACTTTTTCACTTTTTTAGCCGTATGGCAAGGGGCACCGTCCTGCTGAAAAATTTCAGCTCCTGTAGCCGCAAAACAATCCGCTAAATTGTCTTTTAAAATGTTCAAATAGCGGTCAGCATTAACCGTTATGCCTTTAGGCAAAACAACAAGGCTTGGGGCACCACCGTAGGCAAACGAACCCCAGACCATAAGCGATGCTGGGTGCTTAACTGTCTTGGCCGTGAGATTAGGCTTAAGAGGATCTGACCCCCTTCGCCGCCACACTTTTTTCCCGGTCGTCTCACTCACACAAAAGGTCGCTTCATCACTCCACAAGACACTACGCCACTGCTCCAAGGTCCAATCCTTGTATGTCTTGGCAAAAGCAACCCTCCTCTGCCTTTGTTTCAAAGTTACAGCGGGCTTCTTTCGCGCGATCACTTTCTCGAAGTCGAGGCGCTTCGACAGGTTTTCCTGAATCGTACGAACACTGACGTCGCTCAACAATTTAGGGTTCTGTTCTTTCAGTTGCTTAGCTGTTAATGTTGGATTTTCTTCTAGGGTTCGCTTTAATATGTGTAAAGTACGATCAGGAATCTTCCGGGGAGGGGAACCAGCCTGAGAGTGAGAAGGGACCTCGGTGCTACCTCCTGCCTTGTACTTCGCCACCAAGCGCCTCACTGTCCTCTCGTTCACGCCAGTATTCTTCACGATTTCCTTCGTTTGCAGACCTAAATTATGACAGGTTATCACTCTAACAATGTCATCGTGACTTGTACGGGGTCTAGACATCACGGGGGGGGGGGGGGGGTTTGATACACAAAAATGCCACGCGAACTCACAAAAGAACGATTGCAACTCGGCCCTCTCAACCTGACACAACCTCACTCCACGACTACAGGAAACACACTGGCTAGCTTCCACCTACGCAGATATGTAGATGCCAACTTGTATAAAAAGATGCCAATTAGTCAATTTGTCCCAGTCGATTTTTTCCCCGATAAACCCCATGCCTCCGATTTGCGCGGAACGCTGTGTCCGGCCCACTACCCGGACACAGCGATCCGCGCTGACTGTACACGCATCCCGCCAGGGACTTGATCCCGGCATCCTACATTACGATGTCAAGCCTTAATCCAGTCAATACAGATCGAAACGCATCTAACTTATACGATGGAATCTACAAGTTTATTGGTCCTAGTGAGCGCCTTTTAACTTCATTAGAAGAGAAACCCTGGATCCTGATCGATTTAGGCCATGATCAAGTTTTCACTCAAATTAGGATGTTCCCACAATTCTCAATCAATGCAAATAGACTGACAAATCTCGAAATACGAACTGGAAGTAAAGAAATAGTTGTTCCAGACGAAC
>NC_090729.1:176710282-176722782 GCF_036898095.1 Palaemon carinicauda | reverse complement strand
GAACAAGAAATTAACTGTCAAACATCTAAATCCATAAATTGAAACATTTTTATTTTACTTCCTCACGATAACAACTTTCTCGACACTCAATTTCTATTTAAGTAATTCGATGCTCCACGGTCATTTGTTTATGACATAGCCAATAAAACAAACCATTTTTAAAGTACAATTTTAGAAATTAAATTGAGTTTTACAAGACCTTGGAAAATGATTTACCAGGGCTAAACTTTAGTGCGGTAGGGAAAAACAAAAGAATATACTAAGAGGATATAATTTTCAGAATGAAGTGACCATTGGTATAGCACTGTCATAGAAAGCACTTAAATACCATTGCCACTTGCGAAAGCTTCCTCAAATGAAATTTATCAGTTTTTCTCAGGACAAAAAAAGAAGAAAAAAAAAACAATTCATGTCATGATTTACAGCAAGCTCTATAAAATGCAAGAATTCATTTGAAATCCAGTTTTGGATCATTCAGAATCAGAAAGTATTTTTTCAACGCTCAATTTGCAAGAACTACCTTTATTCACGCCACTCAGTTTCTCACTTGTGATAAATTATACAGTAGGTATATATTTGAATTTCAGTCTCATTGGATGATCCCCTCCATTATGAGGCTCGATACTACCCAGTACTCTAGAAGTTTTATTCCAGCTGTGACCAAGATGTGGAAGGATCTTCCTAATCGGGTAATTGAATCGGTAGAACTTCAAAAGTTCAAAGTTGCAGCAAATGTTTTTATGTTGAACAGGCTGACATAAGTCTTTTTATAGTTTATATATGACATATCTGTTTTGGTGTTACTGTTTTCAAAATATCTTATTGTTAATTTTTCCTCATATCGTTTATTTATTTCCTTATTTCCTTTCGTCATTGGGCTATTTTTCCCTATTGGAGCCATTGGGCTTAATAGAATCTTGCCTTTCCAACAAGGTTTGTGGCTTAGCTAACAACAACAATAATAATAATAATAATAATAATAATAATAATAATAGTACGCCTGTAATGATAATGATTATAGGGCCAGAAGTTTTTTCTAGAATTGTTTTTAGAACTGTGAAAATCAATGACAATGTACACTTTGGAAAATTATAGGTTGCTCAAATATTATCAAAACTGTTTTAGGTCCCAAAAGAGTTGGAAGATTGCTCATAATGTTATGGTGCAAGACCTGCTTCATGGACAGTAAAAACAGTCACAGTTACACAGCTTCCATGTGTAGCATTAAGCTCTGATATCTGAGATTATTCATTTACATCTTTCACCTCACTGATAGCAAACTATGCTGGCTAATTCGTGTGTTCGGATATTGAGCTCTTCACCTGAGGAGGTTTGAGGAGGACTTATGCCGATTATTATTATTATTATTATTATTATTATTATTATTATTATTATTATTATTATTGCCAACTAAACTACAACCCTAGTTAGAAAAGCAAGATGCTGTAATCCCAAGGGCTCCAATGAAGGCAGATTAGAGAATGGCAGGTCCTCTTCACAGGGTAGATGTTGTGGTGGTCTATTGCAAACGTTCCTGCTTGGTGATCTGCCAGACTGGGGTTAGAATCATGCTCAAGCTCGATATTTTCTTTTAGTGTCAGCAACCTCACCATCCATGTGAGCTAAGGATGAGAGCTTTTGGGGGAGCCTATAGGTCTACCTGCTGAATCATCAGCAGCCATTGCCTGGCCCTCCCTGGTCATAGTTTGGGTGGAAAGGGAGCTTAAGCACTGATCATATATATTTACGATCAGCCTCTAAGGTATTAATCCTGCTAGCTATGGTGTTGTCACTGTCCCTTGTCTCTGTCATTCATGAGCGGACTTTAAACCTTAAACCCTTGATAGGATATACCATTCAAATGCACCAAACCTGCAGAGAAACGATCATTTTTGTATGAGTATCATCAGACGCAAAAGTGGCATTGGGCATACCCGCCTGTGTTTCAGTTCCTCCCAATCTAAGTGCAAGAATTCATCATGGCCAATTGCTCTTTCTTTGGCTCAGTGGATACCGGTCTGGAGTGGCAGGCAGAGGGGCGTCAATAACAACATGCCAATTAGAAAAGACAAGAGATAATGACCCAAATATGGTTAGAAAGGTTACTGGTTGGCATTCCTTGCTAGATAATGAGTTAATTTTTTTTATCAAATCTATGTGATAAAAATATAATTCAATATGGTAAATTTATTTATTATTTTCTCATTCTACGTAATCAAATTACTTTATCGCTTTAAAATGTTTTATTTTTCCTTATTTTCTTTCCTCACGGGGCTATTTACCTTGTCTGAGCCCCTGGGCTTATAGCATCCTGCTTTTCCATCTAGGTTTGTAGCTTAGCAAATAATAATAATAATAATAATAATAATAATAATAATAAAGAGGTTATAACAGAAAGGTTCAGTTTTTAGCCTTTCAGAGAGACTGGAAATGGAGTAGCTAACTTCAGGGCCATTTTCTAAATCTGGGTCGGATGGGGTGCAACTAGCCATGCTAGAAAAATGGCCCTTTCAAATGAGAGCTCAGTCCCCTACCATTTAGATTTTAAAAATGTGCACTATATAATAAAAAGGATTTTTCTATAAGCAATAGGTTACTTTCAAAAGAAAATAAACCACATTTACCACACAGAAACAATTCCCTTAAAGTTTGAAACACAAAAACAGATAAAAACCAACACACTTCTGACAAAACAAAAACGCAAAGCAAACTTTTCCTGACTTCACCTGTGAAATTTCTTCAATCTGTGTAATTACTGTTCTTAAGTAATTAGAACTCCAGTAGACCCAAATGATGGTCTCTTTAATTGACTGATGGAACTTCGAAAGAAAATGGGCTCCTTTCTTATACACGACTTTTATTTTTGAAAAGAAACTTTTTGAAAAAAGAAAATACCGAAGCTGAAGAATTGAGGACGAAGGCCTTTGGAAACGAAATAGGATGTTAATTCAATTTAAGTTACGCATTTTTTTTATCGAGCATGTAAGATTTTTGCAATGTGCGATCATATGCCAAAATAAATGTGACGTATAATTTATCTTAATTTCTCTATTAAATAATTTTCTAAAATTGCTGAAAAATATATGGATTTTTACATGTTTCTCTGTGATTAATTTGTACAAAATGTTATGTGGGAATCTCTTATAGAAGAGAAAATATGCGTAACCTAAGAAATTATCGTCACAAAAACAAAATTTTAATAAGTTTTTGTAGGCACCAAATGATTCATTGTACATTTGTTACTGCAATATTTTACATTATTCCATTGATTGTTAAATAGTATGTTTTTAATATATGATCTGCCTAAATCAAAACCGTTTTCACGCAGGAGAGGTGAAAGAATTATGAGTTTCAAGTGAGAGAAAGATAGCTGTGTCTAAACACTTTTCCTCTCTACAGTTTACATCCTATCTTCTTTATTTAGTATTTTTAAAGTACTTATTTATTTTTATCCGATTGCAAGTCTGCAGCAGTTTACAAAAGATTAAGGGACTAATCGTTGAAAAATTATTATTTTTTTATCAACATACTAACACCTGTTTTACAAGGATAGGATGTATGTAAAATTCTCTGAATTTTTGGGAATTTGTACCTCAAAAACCTAACTAATGCAAAAAATGATTTTGTTATATATTTTCATATGCGGGAGTACGAAGTTGTAGGCCTACTGTGCTTATATTCCTATTGAAACTCATTTATAATATAAGGTTTAATTTCCCGCCAATATATTTTGCAGAATTCAGTCAAAATATCTGATCAAAATAATTTTCTTTCCCTGGTGTTTTCTTCGGTCCATTTTCAGACAGACACACTTTCTTCGGTCCATCATCACACACATTCTTCAGTCCATCTTCACAGACATTCTTCGGTCCATCTTCAGACCGACACATTCTTTGGTCATCATCACACATTCTTCCGTCCACCTTCAGACAGACACATTCTTCGGTCAATCTTCATGCGCTTTCTTCGGTCCATCTTCAGACAGACACATTCTTCAGTCCATTTTCACACACATTCCTCGATCCATGTTCAGACAGACATATTCTACGGTCCACCTTCAGACAGACATATTCTTCGTTCCATCTTCACACACATTCTTCGGTCCATCTTCAGACAGGCAGACAAACAACTAAACAGAGAGACAGGAGAGAGTGGTGTGGAGTAGTATGGATTAGGCAAACTTGCGCAGGAAATAACGTTCAAAACGTTTAAGCGATGAAGCTCCGGAGTTGAATTCATTTAGCAGTTGTGTGACGGTGAATTATTCTATTATATTGTTGATAGCGAACTATTGGCAGTGAATTAAGGCCAACGAATTTCTGGCATCATATGATAAATAAAGGCAGAAACTGGAATTAACCGTTTGAGTTTAAGTTTCATTTCTGGTTTGTTGCTATACGTATTTCATTTTGGTAGAAGGGAGAGGATGATAGTGGAGGTACTATATACTTAGATATTTAATAATTCAAGTATGAGGGACTTAAAATCATCATAAGAACTTTACTACACAAATACATTTCATGACTCCATTTGTCCCTCTGGGTCACTTGCAGCAGATTGCTGAGTCATCAGCAGTCACTGCCTGGTCTTCCCTGGTCCTAGAATGATTGGAGAGTGGCTTGTGTGCTGATCATATATATATATATATATATATATATATATATATATATATATATTTGTGTGTGTGTATAAATACATAAATATACAGAATATGTGTGTATGTAGTCTATATATATATATATATATATATATATATATATATATATATATATATATATATATGGTCAGTTTCTAGGGGACTGCCTCTGTCCCTTGCCTTTCTTAAAGACAAAATCTATAGAATTATGAATTTCATAAAACCTTCTCAATGAATACCATAAATTGATATTATCTCGGATAGTTAGGCGTTAGTAATAAATTATAATTATCTCTTTAACCAGTAACTGTTCGTAACTATGTAAATGGCAAGATGTTGAGTTCCGTGGAGTTGTGATGTAAAATAAATAAAAAAAATAACCATAGAAAATGGTTTAATCTTTGCTGATCTGTTCGAAAGAAGCACGTGAAGTAAGCGGTATAATACCCGTAGGTTTACCTCTCTCTCTCTCTCTCTCTCTCTCTCTCTCTCTCTCTCTCTCTCTCTCTCTCTCTCTCTCTCTCTCTCTCTCTCTCTCTCTCTCTATATATATATATATATATATATATATATATATATATATTATATATTGATGACTCTATATATATATATATATATATATATATATATATATATATATATATATATATACATACAATATATATGTGTGTATATATATATATAATTTCTTATATATATATGGGTATTATACTGTATATGTATGAATTATGTGTATATATATATATATATATATATATATATATATATATATATATATATATATATATATATTGTATATATATACTGTATATATATATATATTTATATATATATATATATATATATATATATATATATATATATATATATATATATATATATATACTTTGCAACCTCCAAATCTCTGACCTATTGAATAAAATACCTCAGACTCTCTACATACAGTAAATACATAGCCTCATTAAAATATGGGCTGCTAATCGTTACAGAAGCGTTTGAAATATATTTTCCGCGCAAGAAAATTTATAACTCAGCTATAACTCTGACACAGCTAGAAAATACCGTCACCTGTTTATGAAATTTTGTCATTCCTCTATGCGAATGCAACCAGGCAGAGAGGGCTGTTGAATCGAACACGACCGAATGAAAGAGGAAGTAAGCGTGATATCGCACCCCTCTCTGTGCAAGGTGGAAAAGAGAGGGCGATATATTCGTGATATTTATGGTCGAACTAAACTGTGCTTGATGCGTTGGAGGTTCCGGATATGAAAATACAGATTGCAGATTCGAAAATGGTCAAGCAACTGGGTGATGTATGCGAGTGGGAGCGAGGCTGGAGGGTGTACGTAACTAGTTTGTTGTATATATGAAAAATTTGAATAGGCTCTTTGATTCGACGCTATCCAAAGGATGCATTCTCTTTCATTTATTATGCAATTGGTCTTTGATGAAAGTATATATTTTAAGTTGAAAATCAGTCGCTAATACTTATAATGTAGGATTATTCTCAAATGATTTTTATATCTGCATCGAAATATTGGTTGTGCTTATCATTAACTTGTAATCATTCTTTAAAATATTGTACGCTTCTTGGAAAAAAAAATATTAGTAAAATCCTTACATAAAATTCTTGGTGTATTTACAGCATGAATCTTTTTTATTCATCCACCTATTGATCCTCGTTTGATTCAGGAGAGATGTTTCATATAGTTCTGATAAACTCTAAGGTAGAACAAAGCAATTCAATATGCTTTGTATAAAAACTATAAAGAAATGTAAAAAATGGTTTTTAAGATTACCAAACAATGCTTCTTCACCCAAGGGGTTACTGAACTGTAATTGTTCAGTGGCCACTTTCCTCTTGGTAAGGGTAGAAGAGACTCTTTAGCTATGGTAAGCAGGTCTTGTGGGAGAAGGACACTCCAAAATCAAACCATCGTTCTCTAGTCTTGGATAGTGCCATAGCCTCTGTACCATAGTCTTCCACTGCCTTAGGGTATAGAGTTCTCTTTCTTGAGGGTACAGTCAGGCACACTATTCTATCTTATTCATCTTCCGTTTATTGAAGTTATAGTTTTACAGTTTATATTATTATTATTATTATTATTATTATTATTATTATTATTATTATCATTATTATTATTAATTGCTAAGCTACAACCCTAGTTGGAAAAGCAGGATGCTAGAAGTCCAGGAGCCCCAACAGTGAAAATAGCCTAGTGAGGAAAGGAAACAAGGTAAAATATAATATTTTAAGGATAGTAAAAACATTTAAATAAATATTTCCTATATATAGTATAAATACTTTAACAAAACAAGAGGAAGAGAAATTATATAGAATAGTGTCCCCGAGTGTACCTTCAAGCAAGAGAACTCTAACCCAAGACAGTGGAAGACCATAGTACAAAGGCTATGGCACCACGTAAGACTAGAGAAGAATAGTTTGATTTTGGAGTGTCCTTCTCCTGGAAGAACTGCTTACCAAAGCTAGAGAGTCTCTTCTACCCTTACAAAGAAGAAAGTAGCCTCTGAACAATTACAGTACAGTAGTTAGGTGGAGAAGAATTGCATGGTAATCTCAGTGTTGTCAGGTGTATGAAGACAGAGGAGAATCGGTAAAGAATAGGCCAGACTATTCATTGTATGTGTCGGCAAAGTCAAAGAACCGTAAGCAGACAGAAGGATCCAATGTATATATAGGAGATATTCATTTTAAAGTTGTTACTCTTCTTTTCATTTTTCCTAGTTTCCTTTCCTCACTAGGATATTTTCCTTATTGGAGCCCCTTTGCTTGTAGCATCCTGCTTTTCCAAATAGGGTTGTAGCTTAGCAAATAATAATAATAATAATAATAATAATAATAATAATAATAATAATGATAATAATAATAATGATAGTAGTAATAATAATAATAATAATAATAAAATATTGAAATACGTTTGAGCCCAAAACAACCAAACTCTCTGAAATTTAAATTCTTTGATTCTTCTTTGTCGCCTTCAGCCTTTGCTGCTTGATTTCTGTAAACAGTCTTTCATCTTCTTCATATTATTTTCATTTTCACCGTTGTCTCTTTCTGACTCCTGAATAGTCTCTTAAAAGACAGTAAAATGGATATGTTATGATCAAATAGAAGAGATTAAAATAACTTAATTACGGATCAATCCATATAATTGTTCACCTATTGAACAGTGCATTTATTTAATATGACATAATTATCCTCCCTCCCTGTTTTCGGTTTCATCTACAGTAGTTTCTGGGAAGACTAAATACCCTTAATTCATAATCGGAAGACTTCTCCTCCACCATTTCCCCTCCATAATTCTTCTTCTTCTCCACCATTTCCCTTCATAATTCCCCTTCTCCTCGACTATTTCACCCCCCTAATTCCCCTCCTCCTCCACCATTTACCTCATAATTCCCCTTCTCCTCGACTATTTCACCCCCCTAATTCCCCTCCTCCTCCACCATTTACCTCATAATTCCCCTTCTCCACCATTTTCCTCATAATTTCCCTTCTCCCCCATTTTCCTCATAATTTCCCTTCTCCCCCATTTTCCTCATAATTTCCCTTCTCCACCATATCCCCTCCTTAACTCTTTTTCACCTCCACCATTTCCTTCCAAAACTCCCTTTCTCCTCCACCATTTCCCTCCATAATTCCCCTCCTCCTCCACCATTTACCTCATAATTCCCCTTCTCCTCGACTATTTCACCCCCTAATTCCCCTCCTCCTCCACCAGTTACCTCATAATTCCCCTTCTCCACCATTTTCCTCATAATTTCCCTTCTCCCCCATTTTCCTCATAATTTCCCTTCTCCCCCATTTTCCTCATAATTTCCCTTCTCCACCATATCCCCTCCTTAACTCTTTTTCACCTCCACCATTTCCTTCCAAAACTCCCTTTCTCCTCCACCATTTCCCTCCATAATTCCCCTCCTCCTCCACCATTTACCTCATAATTCCCCTTCTCCTCGACTATTTCACCCCCTAATTCCCCTCCTCCTCCACCAGTTACCTCATAATTCCCCTTCTCCACCATTTTCCTCATAATTTCCTTTCTCCACCATTTTCCTCATAATTTCCCTTCTCCCCCATTTTCCTCATAATTTCCCTTCTCCACCATATCCCCTCCTTAACTCTTTTTCACCTCCACCATTTCCTTCCAAAACTCCCTTTCTCCTCCACCATTTCCCTCCATAATTCCACTTCTCCACCATTTCCCGTTCTCCTCACCACTTCCCCGCCATAATTCCCCTTCTACACCACTATTTCCCATCAAAAATTCCCCTTATCTTCCACCATTTCCCATCCATAATTCCCCTTATCTTTCACCATTTCCCCTCCATAATTCCCCTTCTTCACTAATTCTCCTCCATAATTCCCCTTATCCATTATTTCCCCTCCATAATTCCCCTTCTCAACCATTTCCCCTCCATAATTGCCCTTCTCTACCATTTCCCTCCATAATTTACCTTCTCCTCCAACTTTTCACCCCCATAATTCCCCTTCTCCACCATTTCCCCTCCATAATTCCCCTTCTCCACCCTTAATTCCCCTACTCCACCATTCCTCCTTCATGATTCCCCTTCTCCACCATTTCCCCTTTAAAATTCCCCTTCTCCTCCACCCTTTCACCCCCATAATTCCCCTTCTCCACCATTTCCCCTCCATAATTCCCCTTCTCCACCCTTAATTCCCCTACTCCACCATTCCTCCTTCATGATTCCCCTTCTCCACCATTTCCCCTTTAAAATTCCCCTTCTCCTCCACCCTTTCACCCCCATAATTCCCCTTCTCCACCATTTCCCCTTCCCTTCCACCCCCATAATTCCCCTTCTCTTCCACTTCTCCTCCACCATTTCCCTTCCATAACCCCCTGTCTTCTCCACCATTTACCCTCAATAATTCCCTTTCTCCACCACCATTTCCCCTTCTCCACCCTTAATTCCCCTACCCCACCATTCCTCCTTCATGATTCCCCTTCTCCACCATTTCCCCTTTAAAATTCCCCTTCTCCTCCACCCTTTCACCCCCATAATTCCCCTTCTCCACCATTTCCCCTTCCCTTCCACCCCCATAATTCCCCTTCTCCTCCACCATTTCCCTTCCATAACCCCCTGTCTTCTCCACCATTTACCCTCAATAATTCCCTTTCTCCACCACCATTTCCCCTTCTCCTCCACCATTTCCCCTTATCTTCCACCATTTCCCCTCCACAATTCCCCCTCCTCTTTTCCATTCATTTCCCTTAAATTTTCCTGGTCTTGACAAATGAAATCATGAGATTTATCGGCCAAATTGATGTAATGAATTGAATCCATACTGATACACAATATTTATATCCAAATCCCAACCTAATTTTCTATATTATCAAATCGCAACAAAATATTTTCGTTTTCTTAATTGGTGTTGTACATTCTAGTTTATTTTATTGTTATTTTCTAAATCTTTTTTGTACACCATTCATTCTATTCATCATTTCCATTACTTGATCCAAGAAACATGTAATTACGTTCAGTCGAAATTCATCAAGTAGAGCATCAGTTTGTAAAATTAATGTTATTTCATAGTTGATTCACCATATCTAGTTAATGAATATTGAGTCGATTATTTACTTCCCCAGTTTTATTTTTCAACTTATATATAAACATTATTAATTCATCCTTTCACAGCAGAATAAATTCATGGAGATATCTGCGCGGTAAATTCATACTTAATATTATACCTATAATAATCATAATAATAACCGATATTATTCATAATAATATAATCTTATCAAAATTATCGGAATTATCATCATCATCATTATTATTATTATTATTATTATTATTATTATTATTATTATTATTGAACATATGATAATCATCAAAATTACTATTTCTTCACGGCTGCTTTATGAGAAAATATCCGCAATAATATTAACATGAAAATTACACATATGTAACTAAATATCATCAAGAAAAATTCCTGTCATATACAGTGAAAGCATTAACAACCTCGAAACACGTAACTAATCTATAAGTGGTATCGTTATTCAATATTGTAAAAGGTTTTCCCTTAAAAAAAAAAAAATATGTTCTCGTTTACGTAGTTTAGTTACAGAATAATATTCTTGAAAGTATTTTGGATTTTCATTAGTGGATTGCGAGTGCTCTTCGTGTAAAAGGCTTTATTTATTACTTTTTTTTTTTCAACTAAATCATCAACTGGTTACTAATAATCTTTAGTATGATATATAGAGAACTAGTGTACTCGACTAGTCAGATATGACGGCTAAATAGATACAATGATATGTACATTATTATTATCATTATTATTATTACTTGCTAAGCTACAACCCTAGTTGAAAAAGTAGGATGCCATAAGCCAAGGGGCTCCAACAGGGAGAATAGCCCAGTGAGGAAAGGAAACAAGGAAAAATAAAATATTTTAACAGAAACAACATTGAAATAAATATTTCCTATATAAACTATAAAAACTTTAACAAAAAAAGAGGAAGAGAAATAAGATAGAATAGTGTGCCCGAGTATATCCTCAAGCAAGAGAATTCTAACCCAAGACAGTGGAAGACCATGGTACAGAGGCTATGGCACTACATAAACAGATTCAACGCCTCCCAACCCCTTCGCTTTTGCTAACTACTACACGGCACTTTAGGTAATTTGTGGTAGAAGTTATTTACGAAGAGCACCCCTTCTAACCAAGGTATGACTACTCCCTCTCCCCCTACCCAAGGAACGAGAAGAGACCGCGTACTGATACGTTTAGCAATGCCACTCAGCGTGACAATATATATATATATATATATATATATATATATATATATATATATACATACATATATATATATATACATATATATATATATATATATATATATATATATATAATGTATATATATGTGCATATATATACACGTATATATATAAATATATATATATATATATATATATATATATATATATCCGGACACTTGTTCTTTATATATAGGGAAGATTACTAGCATAATTCTCTTGAAATTATCGTTTTTATTCACGCTACTGTAAGACTAATATAGTACCAGGTTTTTTTTCATACCATTTAGAGTGGCTGGTATCTCGTTATCTTTCATGATTTTTCTCTCAGGACAAACATCACTGACGGGACAAGACGATGAGTTTCAATTCCATTGTATCCAGACAAACAGATGCGATTGTTATATAGACTCAGTCGGGTGTGAACGATGATAAGCGAAGAATCTATAGCTTGTATGATTTCCGAGTCTAATTCCATGATGGAGTATTTGAAAAGACCCAACATGCTTTTAGGTACCACATTTCATAAGAATCATTGCAATATGCATCAAATGATATTTTGGGCTAAAAATGTAACAACTTTTTTTGTATTGCAATGACCCAAATGGAAATTATCATATGCATAGTGGAATTTCATTAGGAAGTTATTTTAAGCTCTCTATATTTAAAACTATGAGAACATTTGCTTTTACATCAATAAAAATGTGGTTAAAAAACTAACAACTTAAATTCCAACATCATGTTAAATTCTGTAGCATGGGAATCATCCCACGTTTCAATTTATTTAATGCTTCATAACCCCCCCCCCTCTCTCTCTCTCTCTCTCTCTCTCTCTCTCTCTCTCTCTCTCTCTCTCTCTCTCTCTCATATATATATATATATATATATATATATATATATATATATATATATATATATATATATATGTATGTATATATACATATATATACATATAATATATATATATGTACATATATATATATTTATATATATATATATATATATATATATATATATATATATATGTATACATAAACATATATTCATACATATATATATATATATA
>NC_090729.1:176700282-176707782 GCF_036898095.1 Palaemon carinicauda | reverse complement strand
GACACGTAAACTTCCGCTTTGATCCTTTTAGTCATTACTTTTCTCCATTTTATGTGAAGTTCCAGTTTTAATTCTACCTATTATTATTATTATTATTATTATTATTATTATTATTATCATTATTATTATTATTATTAAATGCTAAGCTACAACCCTAGGTGGAAAAGCAGGATGCTATACGTCCAGGGGCCCAAACAGGGAAAATAGCCCCGTGAGGAAAGGAAATAAGGAAAAATAAAATATTTTAAGAACAGTAAAAACATTGAAATAAATATTTCCTATATAAACTATAAAAACTTTAACAAAACAAGTGGAAGAGAAACTAGATAGAACAATGTGCCCGAGTGTACCCTCAAGCAAGAGAACGCTAACCCAAGACAGTGGAAGACCATGGTACAGAGGCTATGGCACTAGTATATGTCGATGGCACTACCCAAAACTAGAGAACAATGGTTTGATTTTGGAGTGTCCTTCTCCTAGAAGAGCTGCTTACCATAGCCAAAGAGCCTCTCCTACCCTTACGAAGAGGAAAGTACTTACTGAACAATTACTGTGCTGTAGTTAACCCCTTGTGTGAAGAAGAGTTGTTTGGTAATCACAGTGTTGTCAGGTGTATGAGGACAGAGGAGAATCTGTAAAGAATAGGCCAGACTATTCGGTGTCTGTGTAGGCAAAAGGAAAGAACCGTAACCAGAGAGAAAGATCCAATGTAGTATTGTCTGGCCAGTCAAAGGACCCCATAACTCTCTAGCGGTAGTATCTCAACGGGCGGCTGGTGCCCTGGCCAACCTACATCCTATTAATAGCCCGAGTTATAATAATTCCATCATGTTGGGTTATTACACTTAGAATTGCTGTGCTTCCTGTATAGATATCTTCAAGTGTTCTAACATAAGATTTTTCTATTCCTTGTATTTGAAGGGCTTTCGTTACTGCTGAGGTTTTGACAGAACCAAAAGCTTTCTCATAGCCTATAAATGCCATATATAGTTGTTTGTCATACTCTGTTGATTTTTCATTAGCTGGTTAATTACACCTACTTCTAAAGCCTGTCTGCAATCCTGGTTTATTACGTTGAGCAGCAGACTTGATAAATGGAAAGTGTACATTGTATTTGAACAAGATATTTTGTAGAATACAATTACCTAGACTTTATCTATATTTCAAGAAAAGCGATATATTGTTAATGAGGATGCAGGCAGATATAATGCAGCAATAGGATACGGATCGTCAAAGGGGAAATTATTCACAGAATTATTTATTTCAACAGCCAAGGCTAGCACAAACAGCTTGTTTGTGGCTGAAGAGCCGCATCCAATTAAGGAATAGCAGAGTGGTCATGAAAACACCTGTTACTATGGTAAATACTGTGCTACACGTTTTCTTACACGCACATACTTTTCAATGTGATTGCTCTCTCTCTCTCTCTCTCTCTCTCTCTCTCTCTCTGATATTAGAAAACTTTGTTTCAGCTTGCCATTTGTGCAAGTGATCCCTTATGTTATAACTAAGAGGCGAGGTGAATGCAACCGACTTTCTTTCAATAGATAGCGAGTTTATATACAAGAGGTTCCAGGCAAGAATGTCACAAAACCTCAATCAGACTTATTCATGTAAAGGCAGGCTTAAACAGGTTCTGTTATCAGTGCGGTGAAGAGCGATATATATATATATATATATATATATATATATATATATATATATATATATATATAACACCTGCGGTACACATTGCATGGTTCATTTTGTTAGTTTTTATGTCATTACCACTAACGAATCGTTCTTAGGGCACCGCATAACTCTTAAAGGCGTCCACTCCTTCACTGAGAAGGTAACAGCTGTTCAGAACTTCCCCACATCCTCGACCGTCAAAGCACTGCAAGTATTCTTAGCCATGATAAACTATTATCACCAGTTCTTACCATCCATCATTGCCACTCTTGCCTTTCTCCATGCCTCTCTCAAGGGCAAGCTTAAAGTCCCCTTCAAGATACAGCCACCAGTAACACAAAGAATACTACATCAACTTTTGCTGCTCTCACTTTCCCCGTGCCAAATGCTCCTCTCCTTCTCTCCACCGACCTTCTTAACGAGATAATGTCTTAATGAAGTCATCGAGCTTCAACAGGGACTATCGTTTCCATGGTGAAGCCTTGTGTCTGGCAATAAGTCTCTCGAACTTTGGGAAACTGCTCCCCAAGTTCGAATCTAAATTTTTCTTCCTATTCTACTGTATTCCTGCTTCTCAACATTATTCCGACCTCCTCCTAATTCTATAAACGTTCTTTTGTGTTGCTGTCCCAACACTGTGAATGATATTTCCTCATCTTTATATGTATGTATATATATATATATATATACATATATATATATATATATATACGTATAAGTGTATGTGTATATATATATATATACATGTATATATATGTGTGTATGTATGTATATGTATATATTTCTTAAATGGCGTGGATAATTCCACATTCGTTATTACTGCCTGCTTAGATGAATGGGACAAGGGATCATGGTTGAAAGGAATTTGCATTCAAAGCTATATGTGAGAGTATTGGACGATCTCTGGCTATCGCCAAGATGCTTTGGACCCTTTTTGGTGGAATTATTCTCAAGGGATGGGTCATCGGATTCGGGGAGGATCCAATCCTTGAGGTAGGACTTCGGCTTCTGGCCGGAAGCCCATCATGACAGATATGGTGAGGATGAATCCTTGTTTTCTGAAAAGTACTGAAAAATACTGAAAAGTATTTTTGATGCATACAACTAATTTAGTTTTGGAAACTTTTGTAGTTAACTAGGTACTTAACAAGTTGACAACTCAACTAGATACTATCTAGTTAACTAGGACGTTTACTAGTTTATTTGCTCTCTTTATAGGTTAATTTGGTAACTATTTTAAGTTATCTGATAATTGGATACTCTAGTTTCTCTCACATACTTTCTTTTTCTTGCTCTTTCTTTGACTTTATCATTTAGACACATTTTGTTCAACACGCTGCCAATTTGACAAATTGTCCTTTCAATACTTTGTCAGTTCGACACTTTGTCCATTGGACACTCCATGATTCGACACTCTGTCCTTCAACACTGTGACCGAATACTATTAAAATCAATAGGAAATATTCCCTAGGAGACATCAAACACACCTAGTGGTGCCAATAGTTCTAGAAAAAAGAAATATACCATCTAATAACAAAATTCTGCGTGATGAGGTAAGCATATTGCCTCCTGAGGCTTTGCTATGGTATATTAACACTAGGTCATATCCCATCTCTATACAACCTTCGTCCTCCATTGCAAACAATAGTAGAAATCTCTCTCAGAATATGTCCTTGCTTGTTTAGATGGAAGTTCCACTTAAAACCAAGTTACCAGGTGCACCTGGTATCTTGGTTTTAAGTGGAACCTCTATCAAATCAGGCAAGGACATGTTTCGAGAGAGGTTTGTAGTATTGTTTTTAATGGGGGACGAAGGTTGTACAGGGAAGGTGGAAAAACTTGGTAGCTTATCACCTCTTAATCGGAAAAGAGAGAGGCCCTCTTCATAAGGAACACTGAAGTTCTGGCATCAAATAAATAATGATGTTTTGTCTGTTGATGTTTCAGATCAACCAGAAGACAACTTAAGTAAATCGAAAATTCAAGTTGAGGACAACCATCCCCCTCAACAATTAGATAAAAAAAGACAAAAGGAAAAAGACAAACGCAAAACCCAGTTTATCAAGACCCTCTCTAAAGAAATCAACCGGAAATCATGTTAAATAGAAAATTGCTAATGGGAAGATTTAATCCAAGGGGTCTTCCAGCAAATAAGTCGTAGTTTTTTCCTTCATTTTGAAATGGAATTTTCAGAGTCTAAGGGCCAAATATGAAGAACTTAGGCTCTTCATTCACGAGGACTCCACTATAATTGTATATCTATAGAAGAGCAAGCTCGATGCTTATATTCCTAGTCTTCGAGAGTATATTAGCTATAGGATACCATATGATCAACAAGCAGAGAACCATGCAAGAAGTCTGATATACGTTCATCGAGATGTTTCCAAAATATCTTTGACTATTCATACACCTCTGCAGGCAGTGGTTGTACACATAGATATAGGGCGAAAATATACAATTTGCTCTCTTTACTGTCTCCAAATGATAACATTTTGTATGAAAATTTAGTATAGGTGATTCAACATCTCTCTCAACGTTTTCTCTTACTGGGATATACCATCAGTTGTAGAGAATGAAGAAGTAGGACTCCTTGATACAGGAGATTCCACGCACTTTTATGTCCACATAGTTACCTTGTCATACATTGACTTTTCAATTGCAAGCTCGAACTGCCTTTGATTGGAGAACATTTGATGACTGGCATACTAGTGGACATGCACACATCATTGTAAACACTAATAATCTACCTTTACAGAGATTGCCAAGATGGAACCCTGATAAGACGAACTGGGATAAATTTCAGGAGCAAAAACAAAGGTAATGCAGGACAGTTTGAAAGTGTTGATGATGACATAGACTTACTGAATGGAACTCTCCATACAGCAGGAGTCAATTCAATTACCAAAAAAAACCACAGGGTTATTCAAACGGCTACCAGTCACCAGTCCCCTGGTGGTCTTCAGAACTAACTGCCCTGCACAGAGCCACAGAAAATCTTTGACTCATTATCGTAGAGGCCGTACAGAGGATAATTTTATATTGTACAAAAAATGTAGAGCATAGTTCCATCATGCCATGAAAGAAACTAAGCGCCAGTCTTGGATACCTTTTTGTTTCCTACGCCAGCAGTAGAACACTACCATCTTCAGTATGGAAGAAAGTAAAAACGTTAGCAGGCAAATTTACTCCCAACCCACCACCAGTGTTGAAGGCAAATGGTCAGTATGTGACTGGAGCAACTGAGGTTAGCAATCTCTTGGCCCATAATTTCTCCAATGTATCATGCAAATGTGAAACAGCTCCTGGTCACTAGTATAGAAGCATTGAAGACCGAAAAAGGCTAAATTTTGCTACAGAAAAGGAGGAATCTTACAATACTCCTTTCACTGAGAGGGACTTTGAATCCACACCAGCTAATTATAATGATACAGACCCTGGACCTGATGGAATTCCGTAAGCAATGATTAAACATGTACCTACTAATAATAAGTTATTTGTTTTAAGCATTATTAATAGAATATGACATGATCATAGTTATCCAATCGAGTTTATATACTACATGTTCCGGACAATAATGTAACAAAAATTCTAACAGACTCATTCATGTAAAGGCAGGCTTAAACAGGTGGTGTTAACAGTGAAGGAAACAGCGAGATATACAAAATAAATATTTTAGCCTTTTTAAAACCTGGTAAGAAATTTTTGGCAGCAAACTATAGACCAATTGCATTGACATTTTGTTTATGTAATATCATGGAGAATATGGTCTATGAAAGATTGATGTGGTACCTGGAGAAGAAAGATATTTTATCACATACCCAGAGTGGATTTAGAAAAATGCACTCGACGACTGATGTGTTGATACGACTTGAGTCCTCTATTTGTGAAGCCTTTGCTTCGAAACAGCACCATGTAACAGTTTTTTTTAACTTGAAAAGGCATATGATACTGCATGGAAATATGGTATACTTAAAAACATTCGTAATTTAGGATTGATAGGAGACCTTCCATTGTTCATTCAATCATTTGTTTCACTTTGATTTTTTCAAGTTAGAGTGGGTGAAACTCTGATAGAGAGGAAATATCAGGAAGGAGTTCCCCAAGGTAGTGTTCTAAGTGTAACCTTATTTGCATATCGTCTGGGATATCATCTGTTGTTCCTCAAGATATTCTCTACCCTATATGTGCTTTAACCTCTTATCAAACAAGGTTTTTTACTTACATTTTCACCAGCATTCGCACCATTTCTTCGACAATTCATATCTGTCTAGCCAGCAATCAAGCTTGCTTCGTAACACATTTCCACTAGACTATCCTTATTTTCTTAACTTACTGGACTTTATATACACACACATACATCCATATATATATATATATATATATATATATATATATATATATATATAAAGTATATATATAAAGTATATATATATATATATATATATATATATATATACATATATATATATATATGTATATATATATAAAGTATATATATATATATATGAATATATATAAAGTATATTTATATATATATATATATATATATATATATATATACTGTATATATATATATATATATATATATATATATATATATATATATATATATATATATATGTATATATAAATCAAAAAGGAAAAAAAATCTACTCACAATCAATTTCAACAAATAATCATACTTTAATCTTAAGCTAGAACTTGCGTTCATAGGTTATTGCTAATTCCTTTTGCAATTTCATTTGGTTAATGGAATTGCAGACCGCGATGTCAGACTTTCTGCACAATCTCAGGCTGACTCAAATATTCATAGAAGCAATCCCATGGTATAGGTCAGAAGCACGCTTGACGGCAAGCGAACGAGAATTGGATCTTTGAGTAGCACCTAGTGGTGACCTGTGCGATAGTGAAAAAAAAAATAAACATATATAAATAATTTAGAGAGGACGGCTAAAGATTTTTCAGAAAAAATATCTACCATAAGAAAACTTTGAAAACAGAAGATTTGGTACAAGCTAGAATTGCTCTTTAATGAATGGAACTTTGTTAAAAAAATGAATGTACTTACATATACATACATTGCATTAGCTGCTCTATCTGCGTACTTAGTTTTAATAAATGCAAATTCATCAACATTTCGAAAGGTGATAGTTTCAAAATCCGATGTTATTTACACAAACACCAAGTTTCGCCATGTGGAGTACCACGATGCAACCTCATTTCTGGATTTAAAGTTCTACTGTTCGTCTGTCTGTCTGTCGATCAGTTGGTGTCGGCTGTGGTGCTACGATCCATCGGTTCATCAATGCATTTTGTCCAGCATCGTCATCACTCCCGGTTACGAAGGAGGCGTAGGAGCGGCCGATGCCCTCACCTGCTACACGCATCCTGCCAGAGACTTGTTTTTAGGAAGCTATTTTACCTACTCGAGTCATTTCTCGCTATATCCCTTGAGAGTTGCAGCAAATTTGTTCGATGGCATCTACCAGTACACCAGTAATGACGAATGTTTCGTCACTGCCATCGAAATGGAACCGTGGGTTTTCGTCGATCTACACCAGGAACAGATTTTCTCTCATATCAGGATCATCGCACAGCAGAATACTAATTCCATAAAGTTGTCGCTACTCGAGATACGAATTGGAAGCGAGGAGATCAAAGTTCCAGACGAATTGGGTCAGTTCCAGCTCTTCGCATATTACGATGGACTTCCCGTACAAGGCGAAGACCTCGTCTTTTCATCGCCTCATCCCGTCGTAGCTCGCTACGTTTCCATCCAGATGATGAAAAAACAATACCTGCAAATCTGCCACTTTCAGATATACTAAG
>NC_090729.1:176685282-176695282 GCF_036898095.1 Palaemon carinicauda | reverse complement strand
CTATTATTATTTTAGTTGTTAAAAACATACAAAATGTTTGAAGCAATGAAACCAGAATGCAAATCGAGCTTTTATTATGCTGTATACAATGTCCAGTGGTGAAAGAATAAATGACAAAGGTGATGAACATGTAAATATTGAGGAAATAATTAAAGAAATAAGAAATAAATAATATATTACTTAGATACATAAATAAATGAGTGAGTTTCAGTTTGAAATTAAGACCTGAGAGAGATCCCTTTTTTAATGTATTCTTTCAGTTCCGGTTAAAGATAAGAGTCCATAAAGCCACTAAAGAACTGTTCCATTGTTCCACAATTAAGGATATTAAAATAAAAAACCTTTATAGAATTGGAGGCTTGACACGATGGTTGTCAGTGTTGGTTTCTCGCAAGCTTTTAAAGGATTGGATTTCATATCTTGTTTTTGTTTGTGGTTGTCAGTTTCGTGAAGGCTTTCAACGTGTTTGATCAATGCATTGTTTCTTTCGATGTTTTTGTTGTTTAAAAGGTTTAAGGGTCACTCATGAATGGCAGAGATAAGGGACAGTGACACTGCCCTATCTAGCAGGACAATGGCCTAGAGACTGTTCAGCGCCCAAGCGCCTCTCCAAATAAGCTAGGACCCGGGAAGGCCACTCAATGGTTGCTGATGACCCAGCAGGTAGACCTACAGGCTCCACCAAACCCCTATCCTTAGGTAGCAGGACACTGGCCTAGAGACTGTTCAGTGCCCAAGCCCCTCTCCAAACAAGCTAGGACCCGGGAAGGCCACGCAATGGCTGCAGATGACTCAGCAGGTAGACCTACAGGCTCCTAAAGACCCCCATCCTTAGGTAGCAGGACAATGGCCTAGACACTGTTCAGAGCCCAAGCCCCGCTCCAAATATGCTAGGACCCGGGAAGGCCACGCAATGGTGGCTGATGACTCAGCAAGTAGACCTACAGGCTCCACCAAACCCCCTTCCTTAGGTAGCAGGACAAGCCCCTCTCAAAACAAGCTACGACCCGGGAAGGTCACCCAATGGCTGCTGACAACTCAGGGTTTACCAAACCCCCATCCTTAGCTCACAAGGATGGTGAGGTTGCAGACACTAAAAGACACTATCGAGCTTGAGCGGGACTAGATCCCCAGCCTGGTAGAACGCCAGGCAGGGATGTTTCCAATAGGCCATTATAACCTGGTTTAATAATTTTTTTTTCTATCTTCCTAGTAGAAGATACTATCTGCGTTCATCACCCTTCGGCTTTGCCTAGGTTCTAGATTTAAAATTTTTCTCGAAGCTTAGCATTTTCTATATTTGTATTGAAGGTGCAGAGAGTATAGTCTGGATATTCACCTTAAAAGCTGGCATAAGTGATTGATTTGTTTATGACATTGCTGGGCTTCATCACCCGAATTTCCTGTTCATCATTACGTCTTCTTTAATTTGATCCACCAGATATAAGCTGATCCCTCCGCTTATTTTTTTCTTTATGAAATTAATATGCTAAACCAAACTTTATGTAGGACTGGAAGCTATTTACTACTTACAGCCATATCAAAATTGATGAATTTGCCGTGATCTGAAAGTTGTAGATGTCATTAGGATAACATATACTATCGCTATTTCTATATACCAATATCTGGATACATTAAAGTATAGCCAAATAATAAGTGTGGAGGTGAGATTTTTTTTTTCTTTTGTAACTCTTTTGTCTACACCTAATTTTAGTATTTTTTTTTTTCATTACTCAAAAGTTAAATCAAAAGAAGAAAGCACTCACGAACCCAACGTTTTCCAAGAACAAATTTCTCGATTGTATCCTAGAAATTTTTTTTGGGGGGGAAGTAAATGCCATTAAGTGATTTAAGAGGCCAATCAACGTCAAATTGATATTACCAGGAGTATTTTCCTTAGCTCGTCTGGATTCTGGAAGAGAAAACTCTTTTGATATTTTTTGTTTATATTTGTAACAATAGTCGATCATTTGGATTATCATGGAACAGTGAAGACGAAAAGTTTATAAATTGCTGAAGATTTTGGATTAAGCTCAACTATGCAAAGACACTAAAGAACACACACACACACACGCACGCACACATACACACACTCACACGCACACGCACACGAACACACACACACACACACACACACACATATATATATATATATATATATATATATATATATATATATATATATACTGTGTATATATATATATATATATATATATATATATATATATATATATATATATATATATATATATATACTGTATATATAGCAAATCAGACAACGGGTAGGTTTAGTAAAATTTGAAGATCAAATCTCCTGAAATTACATATAAAAATCAGACTATACATCAGTTTAGTGAGATCTGTGTTACTATATGACATGAGTCATGGTATGACATTGAATCAATCTTCAACAGATTTAGTAGATTTGAGAACAAAGGCATCAAAAGGATATAGGGAGTTAAATGGAAGGACATGATTAGAAATGAAACTATAAGAGAGATTACTCGAGTGCCATATGTGGATGAGATCATGATGAGGGGTAGATGGAGATAGTTTGGGCATTCTCTTCACACTCTTCATGAGAGATTAATTCACAAAACTTCCAACTGGGCTCCAGAAAGCACTAGAAGAGTTATAAGACCCAGGCCTACATGACTGAGGACCATGAAGAGTGAAGTAGGAGATGAAGAATGGAGAAGTATTGAATTAAAAGCTCAAGATAGAGCTATATGCATAAAGATACAGTCCACTAGTCACTTTTACCATTTATAAATGTATTGGCATAGCCAAAATAACCCATTTCTCCAAAATATCTCACTCATTAGGATTCGCTTACCATTAACAGCCCTTTATAAGTCCGAATAAATGGAGAGAGAAAACGTTAACAGTCTGTTGCACGACTCGAACTAGCACACGAAAGACCTGGTGGATGTATACAGTATATATATATATATATATATATATATATATATATACATATATATATATATATATATATATATATATATATATATATATATATATATACATATATATACATATACATATACACATATGTATATACATATATATACACACATATGTGTGTATATATATATATATATATATATATATATATATATATATATATATATATATATATATATATATATATATGGCTACCAGACAAAGTTTTGTGGTCTGAGGCTGAAGCCGACTTGCGGCAATCGGAGGCCCTTCTCGGAGGACTGTCTCCGGAAAGCCTAACCACTGAGCCAGAGACTGAAGACAGGTCTCTTAGCTTACTCTCGGGTACTAGGACCCATCGTTCATGCGGAGATTCAGCTCTCCTGTACTTCTTCTGTGGGGAACTAAATCTCCTCCTTCTAACTCGAGACCCCGACGGAGACCTAGAGAAGGACCTCCTCCTCCTGGAACGATCCCTTTTCCTCCTACGTCTCCTCCGACGTTTTTCCTGCAACGACATGGAAGATTCTTCTGCCAACGATTCCGACCTCCTTTCGAAACGGGTCCTAGATACAGATGGAGCCTTGCTCAACACCTGTTGGGTTCCCTCCTCGGGAACTGCCGAAGAAGGCGCTGGATACGTAGAAGGTCTATCCAAAAAAGGGAAACAGCTGGTCAAATCTTCCTCCGTCCTCAAAGGGGACTTGAACGGCGTCCTCGGTAGACTCCATCCCAGGGGATCTTCCAGCGGGGAATCCTCTCTTTCAAGGGAGCCCTCCGTTGCGGAAGCGCCCGAAACGTCCACCCACGAATCTGGGGAAGAAAAGGGCACATGTTTATTCCACATGGGGTCCCCGGCCGAGACGCGCTCCCCTTGCACAAGAGCAACGTCCCGCGGACCCCCACTACACATACCTCCAGGCGCCTGGTTCGCCTTCAAAACAACAGAGACCCTCCTGGGGAAGAGGCACCGACTTCTTCCCCTTAACAGACTTACTTCGTCCCCTACTCTGGGTAGGGGAAGAAGAAGGAACTCTATCCGACCTTTCTCCCGCCGAAGTCGCAGGGGAGGAAACACTAGCCTTCCTGGGAGACCGCTTCGAGGACTTCTTCTTCTTGGTCCCGTACCTGACCCATTGGACCTCACTCCAGGAAGCACATTCCGGACACGTGTCCGAAGGAGAGCACACTTTATCCCTACACGAGGAACAAAGGGAGTGCGGATCTACATCGGGGTTCGATAAGAAAGCCCCACACGATTTCCCGGCCTTAGGCTCAGGACAACGGCGAGTATGCTCCATCGCATACAAACACAATACCGCCAGACACAGGCACGTAGCGGAAAAAGAAAGAGAACACTAACAAGCACAAGTGAAAGCACAAAGGAATAAAATGACAAAGCACAATGTTAAAGCACTTAAGCACGAGGGAGAGCACAACGGACCATGTGGTAACTGGAGATCAGGACCCAAGCTCACGTGGCATACCTCGGGTTTGCCCTTAGGGCACGTATCCTTCCACTAGGCCTACCATTACAGAAAACTCTGGTCGTTTGAGAGGAGGTTCCAGGTAACTCCTAAGAAAGTGGTTCGAGGTAAGTCTCTGTGTTGGAACAAACATATATATATATATATATATATATATATATATATATATATATATATATATATATATATCATCATAATCATCTTCATCACCATCTCCTCCTACGCCTATTGAAGCAAAGGGCCTCGGTTAGATTTCACCAGTCGTCTCTATATTGAGCTTTCAAATCAAAACTTCCCCATTCATCTTCTCCTACTTCTCGTTTCGTAGTCATTAGCCATGTAGGCCTGGCAGGGTCTTCCAACTCTTCTACTGCCTTGTGGAGCCCAGTTAAACTTTTGGTCAACTAATCTTTCGTGGGAAGGGCGAAGAGCATGCCCAAACCATCTCCTTCTGCCCTCACCATGATCTCATCCACATATGGCAATCGAGTAATCTTTCTTATAGTTTCATTTCTAATCCTGTCCTGCCATTTAACTTCCACTATTCTTCTAAGGGCAAAAAAGGGAGATCTGACTGATTGCAATAATTACAGAGGCATCATACTTACGTCTGTTGCCATGAAAATATATAGTATGCTCATTCTAAAGAGACTAGAGAGAAATTTTGATGAAAAGCTGAGAAATGAACAAGCAGGATTTAGAAACGGTGAAAGTTGTGCTGACCAAAATTTCCTTTCAAGACATGTGGTACAGCAATGTATAGAATATGGAAATCACCTTTTGATGTTATTTGTGCACTATGAAAAAGCCTTTGATAGTCATCCCCGGCCAATTTTGTGTAGTCTTGCGTTATTATGGCGTTCCACTTAAGTATGTAAATTTGATTAAGTCTGTTCATGAGCATAGCAAGTGCAAAGTTAATGTTAGTGGAGTCCTGCCAAATGAATTTCCAGTGAACAGCGGAGTACTCCAAGGGAGTGTGTTGTCACCTATGTTGTTTATCATCCTCGTGGATTTTGTTATGCATAGAACGGTTCGGGATGGTGGAAAAGGATTGGACTGGATTGGTAACTGGAAATTAGCTGACCTAGTATATCCTGATGACGCTGTCCTTATTAACAGAACACCACAGGACTTGCAAAGCTTGCTTACCCGAACGCATGGAATAACACATGAGGTTGGGCTCAAGAGAAATAAAAAAAGACAGATGAGAACGTAATATGCAATGGAAGATGAAATTTTATTGGAAGGAGAAAGGATTAATGATGCGGAATCATTTAAATATTTAGGAATTATGATCTCTAATACAAGATCTTTAGAGTTTGAGTTTAATGAAATATTGAAAAATGCAAATTAAATATATATATATATATATATATATATATATATATATATATATATATGCATATATATGTATATATCTAAATATATATATATATATATATATATATATATATATGTATATGTATATATATATATATATATATATGCATATATATATGTATATATCTAAATATATATATATATATATATATATATATATATATATATATATATATATATGTATATATATATATATATATATATATATATATATATATATATGTGTGGACTTTTGCCTTTTGGTAATAAACCTTTTCACTGCCTAAAGTAGGTGGTTCCAAATGTTATGTTTTCGACTGACAACTATATATATATATATATATATATATATATATATATATATATATATATATTATCATAATTCTACAAAAGATTATTACCCCTTGCCGTACACTACCCTCACTGGAAAAAGAAAATCTACTTTTATTAAAAAAAGAAATTTTTCTCCACAGTAAAAACCTTTCCCCTTCCCTAAATAGATCCCCTCTTAATGAAAGACAAAACTGCACTTTTTTAAATAAAAACGAAAGAAAAATTAGTTTTAATCTCTCGAACTGCTAATGAAGGTATGAGGTGCAGTACTCAAGGGGAGTCGAAATGAATTGGGATTCCTTTGGACATTTATCAACAAATTAAAGACAAATTAAAGTGGTGAAGAAAAAGGTTTATTAAGACGTTTTTATCATGTTAATGTGAATAAAAAAGCAAAGACTATATACTGATTTTATTTAAATATCTTAATCTCCACTGATCAATAACATCAGTTTAAAGTAATTAGTATATGATATTAAACCTTCATGTTAATGATAACTTTAGGTATAAATTTATCGCTCTTTGTAGGATGAATTTATCGATTTGAATGTTGGAATTTATGTCATTATAAAATTATGAAGAAAAATGAAACAAAAAAGAACAATCGAAAAGGTAAACTACACTTCGTAAATTCAACCATAATCAGATTCCAATGATAATCATATTCTGCTAATTATCCTTCGGATATCGTAGCGTAATGTTTTTGATTAAGGCCAGAGCGTACTTACGTCGGAACGTCCTAACAAAATTAGATCTAATTATTCAATAATAATCACGTTAAAATGACTAAACAAATCCCGAAGCTTATTCCAGCTACAATGCCGATGTTGTTGTTGACTTTGAATTTTTATCTTGGGTAAGTTTTTAGGAAATAATGTTTTTCGTTCATTTCTTCCTTTTCTTCGCTTTAAAAGATATTGAACGTCTGGATATGCGAACTAGTTGATGATATATAATTTCGCTTGGAAATATTGTAATATTTAACTTATCATATAGAAGCAATAACAGCTCATATATATGCATATATATATATATATATATATATATATATATATATATATATATATATATATATGTATATACACATATACAGTATATGTATGTATGTATATATATGTATATACATACAGTATATATATATATATACATATATATATAGATAAATATATATCTATATGTGTATATATACATAGATAAATATACATCTATATATATGTGTATATATATATATGTGTGTGCGTGTGTATTTATATATATATATATATATATATATATATATATATATATATATATATATATATATATATCTATCTATCTATCTATATATATATATATATATATACTGTATAAATATACTGTATATATATACTGTATATATATACACATATATATCTAGATTGATATGTGCGTTGATGTATGTAAAACTGGCCAGTCAAAAAAGAAAAAGAAAGAAAGAAAGAAAGAAAGAAAGAAAAAGGTGCCACAATATAAAGCCTAATCTTTTTATGACTATTCTTCGAAGGACATGCTCGCACTTCTTATTCAAAATGAGAGCCGGATAAGAAGTCTTTTTTTTTTTTTTTTTTTTTTTTTTTTTTTAGCCGACCTGCGAAGATTAACTCCAGAATACAAGCTCAAAACATTTGATTTCTTTCAAAAGCGAGAAAAAAAGAAGTCAAGCATTTCCACCATTATTATCAAGCGCAAAAGAATGATAAGTGAAACATTTCTCTACGGATTAGAATCTTTTGATTTTATCATTTACATATTAACTAATAATTCTAAACTAGTGTACGCGACCCGTCGAAAATGACGGCTAAACATTTAGATAGATATGTAGAGGTACGCGCTCACCCACACACAGATTAAACCCTTCCCACATTTTCCCCCATTCTTAGTTACCTCTCGGGGTAACCCTTCTCTCCAGAATATGACTAATCCTCCTCTCCTTACCAGAGGGAGGGGGAAAGACCGAGCAGTCATACGTTTGGTAATGCTGATCAGCATAACAGGAAAGAAATTTTATATACATATATATATATACGTATATATATATATATATATATATATATATATATATATATATATATGCAGTATATATATATATATATATATATATATATATATATATAGTATATATATGCAATATATATATAATATATATATATATATATATATATATATATATATAAAATATATATATATATATATATATATATATATATAGTATATATATGCAGTATATATATAATATATATATATATACATATATATATATATATATATATATATGTATATATATATATATATATATATATATATATATATATATATGTATATATATATATATATATATATATATATATATATATATATATCCACACACCTGTTCTTTATAATGAAGAGATTAAGAGAACATGATCACAGTAGATGAATCTGCATATAGTAAAGAAAAAGGAAAAATTCATTCTAATGAACTCATACCATCACACATACTTCATATTGCAAAGCTGAGACCAAGTTTCACTTCCCGTCAGGTACGGATGAAATATTTACACGTCGTTTACATCCTGGGAGGATAATTCCCTGTTGGTGATAAACAAACTTTGTGAACCCTTAGAGAAATGTAACCTTTCGAACTTGGCGACTTGTTGGAGTCTGAAATTAGAAAGTCGGCGATCCGCAGCTTACGAATGACATCGCTGAGATTCGCTGTATTTCATTTGCATCTGATTAAGAGTTGTACTTTTGTGACAAATTTTACTTCACTGACAAAGGGGTGGGTTAATTTCTCTTTTTTTTTGACAAAGGGGTGGGTTAATTTTTTTTTTTTTTGACAAAAGGGTGGGTTAATTTTTTTTTTTTTGACAAAGGGGTGGGTTAATTTTTTTTTAACAAAGGGGTGGGTTAATTTTTTTTTTTGACAAAGGGGTGGGTTAATTTTTTTTTTGACAAAGGGGTGGGTTATTTTTTTTTGACAAAGGGGTGGGTTAGTTCCTTTTTTTTTTTTTTTTTTTTTTTTTTTTACGTAAATTAACTGCAGCGAGATGCTGTCGTGTGATGCAGCTTGTAGGCTTGATTATGCTTTGATGTGTCATGAAACAGTAACAGATAGATGAAAATCTACATTTATATGTATTTTATAAGTTTACTCTAGATATTCGAAAGTTGACAAGTTATATATACTCAATTTAACTATGTGAAAACGATTGAAAATTCAAGTTGCTTGAATGCATTATCTAGCAGGATATAATATATAACCTTTCATCATCATCATCATTTCCTACGCCTATTGACGCGAAGGGCCTCGGTTATATTTCGTCGTTCGTCACTATCTTGAGCTTTCAATTCAATATTTCTCCATTCATCATCTACTTCATGCTTCATAGTCCTCAGCCATGTTGGCCTGGATCTTCCAATTCTCCTAGTGCCTTGTGGAGCACAACTGAATGTTTGGTGAACTGTTCACTCTTGGGGAGTGCGAAGAGCATGACCAAACCATCTCCATCTACCCCTCACCATGATCTCATCCACATTTGGTATTCGAGTAATCTCTCTAATCCTGTCCTGCTATTTTACTCTCAATATTCTTCTGAGGGCTTTGTTTTCAAATCTAATAAATCCGTCGGATCTGTGATATTCATCTTTATTTAAATTTTCGTCTTCCTTTGATCTCCCAAATTCTTATCATAATTCAAAAATGAATAAAAAATATTCATAATGACAAAATTTAGTTCCTCTTCTTGCTAATCACATAGCCCGAAACGTTAATCACATTACGTTGAATAACATTGTAATATCATTAATCTCTATGAGTTTCAAAGGTAGAAATTCCTGTTAAAAAAATATTCCCCATGAATGTTATCTTAATT
>NC_090729.1:176680282-176682782 GCF_036898095.1 Palaemon carinicauda | reverse complement strand
AGTCCAATTTCGCATTAAGGGGAGGATGTGGTTTAATCAGCGAGGAATTTTGTTTTATTGCTGGATGCCTAAGTATTATTATTATTATTGTTATCATTATTATTAATTGTTTTTGTTATTGTTATTGCTACGATTTTTAGTGCTACTAAAACTGATAACAAGTGCATACAGTCTAACATATTATCTAGAAAGAAGACCATAAATATAGGTTATTGCTTTTAACGATCAATGATGCAATAGCTGGAAAATATGTTCCCTAAGTTTAATTTATTTGTTTGGATACCAAAGAAATCGCGTCTTTTTTCGAACCTTTAGTTTTTAGGACATTTTGAAGGAATAGTTTTATATTTAGGTACTAAATTTAGTATACTTGAGACCCTAATTGAGTCCTGTCCCTTCTAATAGGTAGTTGAAATAGTAAAACACCTTCAAGGGCAATAAGACATCAACTATCAATAAGGGCCACGTACTAAAAGGTCGTCGATATTAGCAGGTAGTTTTAAACAGAGGTTATACATTTTCTGAAATGTTCATAGGAAAATATTCTTCACTCATTCAGTTCACTAACACTAAAAAAGAAAGCAAGCTCTTCTATTCAATAAATATAAATTTTGAAATAGGAAAAAAATATTATACTGTATCAATCACGATGTTCATATGTAAGCAGATTCTACTCGGCATCGATAGAAAATGTATTTTATATGTTGGAAGTTATTAGCAAGGCGTAGATTAGAATGTGGTCGATATTAATTAATTCAGCCTTAGGAAGATCTGTATCTCTTCAATGAAAAAATAAAACTATAGTTCATTCCAAAATCTTACAAAATTGCCATGTATATGTATGTATATATATATATATATATATATATATATATATATATATATATATATATATATATATATATATATATATATATATATATATAGAAAAGATACTCAGTAGAACGTCAGAAGTGATACTTATAAGAACGTCAGAAGGGATACTCATCAGCATGTTAGAAGGCATACTCATCTAAACGTCAGAAGGGATACTCATCAGAATTTCAGACGTGATACTAATCAGAACGTCAGAAGGGATACTCATCAGAACATCAGAAATGATACTCATCAGAATGTCATAAGGGATACTCATCAGAACATCAGAAGTGAGACTCATCAGAACGTCAGAAGTGATACTCATCAGAACGTCAGAAGTGTTACCTATACAAACGTCAGAAGGGATACTCATCAGAACGTCAGGAGGGATATTCATCAGAACGTCAGAAGTGTTACCTATACAAACGTCAGAAGGGATACTCATCAGAGAGTCAGGAGGGATATTCATTAGAACATCAAAAGAGATACTCATCAGAACGTCAGAAGTGAGACTCATCAGAACGTCAGAAGTGAGACTCATCAGAACGTCAGAAGTGATACTCATCAGAACATCAGAAAGGATATTAATCAGAACGTCAGAAGGGATACTCATCAGAACATCAGAAGTGATACTCATCAGAACATCAGAAGTGATACTCATCAGAACGTCAGAAAGGATATTAATCATAACGTCAGAAGGGATACTAATCAGAACGTCAGAAGTGATACTCATCAGAACGTTAGGAGGGATACTCATCAGAACATCAGAAAAGATACTCATCAGAACGTCAGAAGTGATACTTATAAGAACGTCAGAAGGGATACTAATCAGGACGTCAGAAGTGATACTCATCAGAACGTCAGAAGTGATACTTATAAGAACGTCAGAAGGGATACTCATCAGCATTTCAGAAGGGATACTCATCTAAACGTCAGAAGTGTTACCTATACGAACGTCAGAAGGGATACTCATCAGAACGTCAGGAGGGATATTCATTAGAACATCAAAAGGGATACTCATCAGAACGTCAGAAGTGATATCAGAACGTCAGAAGGGATACCCATCAGAACGTCAGAAGGGATACTCATCAAAACACCAGAAGTGATACTCATTAAAATGTCAGAAGGGATACTCATCAGAACGTCAGAAGGGATACCCATCAGAACGTCAGAAGTGATACTCATCAGAACGTCAGAAGGGATACCCATCAGAACGTCAGAAGTGATACTCATCAGAACATCAGATGGGATACCCATCAGAACGTCAGAAGGGATACCCATCAGAACGTCAGAAGTGATACTCATCAGAACATCAGATGGGATACCCATCAGAACGTCAGAAGGGATACCCATCAGAACGTCAGAAGGGATACTCATCAAAACATCAGACGCGATACCCATCAGCACGTCAGAAGTGATACTCATCAGAACGTCAAGTGATACTCAACAGAACGTCAGAAGGGATACTCATCAGAACGTCAGAAGCGATACCCATCAGAACGTCAGAAGTGATACTCATCCGAACGTCAAGTGATACTCAACAGAACGTCACAAGGGATACTCATCCGAACGTCAGAACTGATACTCAACAGAACGTCACAAGGGATACTCATCCGAACGTCAGAAGTGATACTCATCAAAACGT
>NC_090729.1:176655282-176675282 GCF_036898095.1 Palaemon carinicauda | reverse complement strand
AAAGGTTTAAAGGCCACTTATGAATGGCAGAGGCAAGGGCCAGTGACATTGCCCCCATAAAGCAAGACAATGCCCTAGACTCCTAGAGACTGACTATACATACATATGATCAGCGCCCAAGTCCCTTCTCCACCCAAGCTAGGACCAAGAAGGGCCAGGCAATGGCTGCAGATGACTCAGCAGATTGGCAACCCAAAGCCCCCCATCCTTAGCTCATAAGGATGGTGAGACTGCAGCGACCAAAGGAACTAACGAGTTTGAGCGGGACTCGAACCCCAGTCTGGGAATTACCGGCCAGGGACGTTACCGCATCAGCTACTAGGATGATTTAGAGATGGGTAAAGAAAGGCAGAACCTTTCATTCAGGGTTGGCGAAAATAAAGGTATAAAACGAGAGAATAAATCTAAGAGCAATTTTGCATTTAAGGTTGGAGAGATCTGTTGATAGGAAATAGTAACTGGGATGAAAATGATAAAATGAAAATTCTTTCCAAACCAATTTAATTAATGGAAATACAGTACTCGTTCTATACCTGGTGAAAGTATGGTAACGTCCCTGATTGGTGAACGCCAGACTGGGGTTAGAGTCCCGCTCAAACTCGTTAGTTTCTTTCATCCCTGCAGCCTTACCATCCTTGTGAGCTAAGGATGGGGGGTTTGGGGGAGCCTATACGTCTATCTGTTGAGTCAACAGCAGCCATTGCCTGGCCCTCCTTTGTACTAGCTTGGATGGAAAGGAAGCTTGGGTGCTAATCATATGTATAAATGGTCAGTCTCTAGGCCATTGTCCTACTCGATAGGGCAAGGTCACTATCCCTTGCCCCTGCCATTCATGAGTGGCCTTTAAACCTTTAAAGGATCAGCAATGAAATACCTTAATCTTAGATGGAATAATCATTTTGACCTTCACTGAGTCATATGAACTTTCCAGCTGACATAACGTATCATATGGAACATATCGAAGGATTTATAAATATATATTTTCTCCTCTTCCTCGCTCTGCTACATACCCTTAATTCCCCTTAAGCTTATCCAGACGAATTTTAGTGATATTTAACAAAATTTCATACCAGCAGGACAACGAATTCAGCGGGAATTAAATCAGCACCCGGGGGTTCATAAAAATGTCATCAGCGAAGAGCGCCATCCCCTCCAAGTTTCTCCCACCGAAGAATGTCTTCACAAAAAAAGTAAAAATATGACTGAAGACAGATGTCGCCGGCAGATGTCAGAGTTGTCTCCATTAAGGAGCAGTTCTCTTTAGCGAATTCCGAGGAAAAAGTTGTAAAGGGAAGTGGAATATTTCTCTTATTTTCGATCTATTTTATACTTGGTGAATGTCTCGTGAGGTTTGGGGGAGAGGCGGGGGGGGGGGGGGGAATGGGGGTCGTGGACTGTTTGGCATAAATGTGGTATTACATGCGCAAGAATCTATGCAGCAAAAGGGGTTTTTGTCGTTATATTTCAATAGAAGGATCAGTCTTTTAATTACACGTTCGTGAGGATTTCACCAACAGCCTTTTAATTACACGTTCGTGAGGGTTTCACCAACAGTCTGTTAATTACATTTTTCGTGAGGGTTTCACCAACAGTCTTTTAATTACACGTTCGTGAGGGTTTCACCAACAGTCTTTTAATTACACGTTCGTGAGGGTTTCACCAACAGTCTGTTAATTACTCGTTTGTGAGGGTTTCACCCAGTCTTTAAATTACACGTTCGTGAGCGTTTCACCAAGTAGTAAAAGAGCCATCGACCAAACGATAAACTGAATGCAGCTATGTTGATAAGTTTGGCTCATGCTGAGTATGTTTATGTAGACTATAACTGATTTGATGATAAACAAAAGGGCAAATATTTCAAGAAAAAGTACCCTTTTCGAGATTTTCGAAAAGATTAGTCTTATCAAAGTATCATATATTTATTCTTTCTTCCAGAAGAGTAGAATTCTCATCGATGGTAAGCTGTCGATGATTTAAAGTCTCTCTCTCTCTCTCTCTAAAACGGGGTCATGGGGGTGTGGGTTCAAGAAAAGGCATACCCTAGTTACAGGAACATTTTTACTTCAACGTTTAAATTAAAGATGAAAATCCTGTGTACAAAACTTCCAAAACATCATCCATGAAATGTATCTCTTGATTCAGAACTTGTCATCATAAAAAAACAATTTCATCAATTCCCTTTACATATCGAAACTATTCTTCTCTTGAATGTTTTTCTGTTCCAAACATTTCACAGAACTTTTGACAACTTCTTTGCAACATCCGTCCTATGAATTACTCCCTCCATATTTCATCTATGTCTACAATATGAACAATTATTCCACCATGAAACCCAATGTTTATTTTCCATCCTGATAGCTTCTAAACCTCTTCACGACCCCACATTTATCCTTTTAACCTTTACTTACGTCGCTTGTCGCTTGACCTTTTTTTTTTTTTTTTATCTAAATTCGTTGTTTACTCTGATTTCAAGCGATGACCAGACTTGGAGACATACAGCTTCTTTAAGATGAAACCCACTTTTTAGTCAAATATATGTCTCTTTCATTTACATATTCTAAAAATATTATCCCTATAATCATAGAAAACTTTTGACAATGAAAAGATTGAGTTTAAACCAACATGTTATCAATATTGTCTGTATTATAGAGCTAAGAGCATGCAAATTATATTTTCCTTTAACATAGTTACATTTGATTCACACACCATCTCTTCTTCTACAAGTTCTTCTGCCAACCACCTCCCATTATTTCATTTATATCTAAAAATTCTTTCGTTCTCTTCTACCAAGCTTTCACTTCTAAAATCTGAAGCTTATAATCTTATATCAATTTTTTAATAGGGATCACTAACTTATGTCCTCAATATTGTTAGAGCATGCAAATTATATTTTCCATCCAAATATTCACCTTCTATTAAGATAACATTTGATTTACACACCATCTCTTCCTCTGCAAGCTCTTCTGCTAACCACCTCCCATTATTTCATTTACAACTAAAAAAAAATTTCATTCTCTTCTACCATACATTCTCTTCTAAAAACTGAAGGTTATTATCTTATATTATGTTTTTAATAGGGATCACTAACTTCTTGCAGCCTATCACCTTACAGCTAATTCCGAAGATCTGTTCCAAGTTTCTACGCGTTGAATTTTGGATTGATGATTAATGTTGTTACTATTCTTAAAATATTTGATTTTTCCTTGTTTCCTTTCCTCACTAGGCTATTTTCCCTGTTGGGGCCCCTGGGCTTTTAGCACCCTGCTTTTCCAACTAAGGTTGTAGCTTAGCATTTAATAATAATAATAATTGAGGTTGCTAGGCATAATGTCTGTTCCACAAATAACCAAAAGAAGACAGCGATGCAAAAGATCAGAATATTTTGGCCTATGAAAAGAAATATCTTGTATATTTTTTGATAAAAGAATAAACACATCACTGCTTATGAAATTGTGAAGTACAGTGGTAACGTGTTCACCTATCATTCACACCAGCCCGGGACCGTGAGTTTAAGCAGTTCAGTTCAGTTCAGGTAGATTGTCCGGGGCTTCTCCCTGGACGGGGGCTTTTGAGACGGCATGTCTTAGCCCCAAAAGTTTAAGCTGTATACTGGGGCTGTATACCAGGGAAGCCATTTCATTGGTTGGGCACCACAGTGGGTGATTGGGCTTGCCAGGCTGACGCTCTGGTGACCATCTATTCTGATGAAACTGGAACTGAAACCAGAAACCTTTAACCTTTAAAATACGATGGACACATGTACGCTTTCGTGGTATTTTTCGTAGGATTGTCTATTTTATAGTTAATTGGAAGGGAAACTAAAGAGAAAATAATGTACAGTGATACAGAAAACAGAGCTGTTACTTGGTGTGTTTCGTGCCAGAGATAATCTTTAAGGTGATCGTCTTTCTTTGGGAAGACATTTCTAAAAGGTACACTTTTAAAAATATGCCGTTAAAACACGGTAAAAGTCCTGGAATTAATGTTGCCAGACACTTACCGTTTTAAAACGGATATATTGATGTAAAGGAGTAATATTACGGTCACCAACTCATAAAATATAATAATAAAATAGGGTAAAAATTACGGTCGCCTGTATTTTACTAAAATACTGCCGAGAACTGTATATTTTCTTATGGAGAATTTCCGATTAAGATTGCGGTTTCTGTTAACACTGTATGTATAGTTCAGATCCTGTATTTTATTAATCACGAGCTCTTTATATGAGTTGCAGTGGACATTTTCCTCAATCATGGGAACTGATACTAAAAAGAAAATGAAACTTTAGTGTAGTTCATTAGGTCTTTGTCCCTGAATATCACGATCAAGAACCTTATCCCTTAGACACGCAATGTTTTTTTTTTTTTTTTTTTTTTTTTTTTTTTTTTTTTTTTTTTTTGCATAATATTCTTTAGCCTTTATGTCATATGAGATTTGTTTATTTTGAACTTCATGTGAATGCAGTTCCTTGAAAACATAACGATTTATAATAAGAAAATCATTTTACATCTTTATAATGAGCGTTTTGTAACAAGACCACAACAATTTCTCTGTTAGTAACAAAAACATCCTACAGTGGTATGAAACAACAACTAAAAGCGAGTCGAAGTTTCTTCCATTTTCCAGAGACTAATTTTCATAATTCATAGGACTTTTACAAAAAGTCACCCAAGTTGTCTTCATCCGTAAGGATTAAAAATTTAACTTGGACGCCAGAACTTTCAATTGAAAGCAATCCATCGTGATATCAGGCTTAACCAGAGGGAAGTCTATTAATAAACATGCAAGACTCTGCTATAATTGTGGCATGATCTCCAGGTTATATATAAAAAAAAAAAAAATCAAGGGCCACATCATGTGATTAAAATCCTAACGAAACTAAGCTTAACTAGATATAAACTCTTTGATACAAACTAAAGTTATCAGTATTTGAAAGAACCAGGGCTACTTATGCATTAAATCTTAATCAAAACATGCCTATAAGTCTATATACTGAGTCCTCAGCAGCCATTGCCTGGCACTCCCTGGTCAAAGCTTGGGTGCTGATCATATGGATATATGGTTCGGTCTCCCAGGCATTTTCCTGTTAAAACATTGTCATTATCCCTTGTCTCTGTCATTCATGAGTGGCCTGTGGCATGACTAATTCCAACATGTCCAGCGAATGCAGCGATGTTTTAATTAACTTATAGTCGCTTACCCATGTATGTCACGAAACATTTGACTAAATGGTGGACTGATTATCTTACCATTAGGAAAACATATTTTCAGTACCCTCAGATACAAAGAAGAGAATACGGACGATTTTATATTTCTAAAATTATCTGAATGGATATATATATATATATATATATATATATATATATATATATATATATATATATATATATATATATATATATATGAAAAGTTATTAGCTGCCTTATTGAATATGGAAGGCTTTAGTTTGCTGGTTTGTCTACCAATCAAACCGTCTAAGATATTTCATTCTTTTTTAGAGTAGGTTTTGTATTTACAGTATACTTACTGTATACACATTTTGTCTTTAGTTGTTACCTCCGCCAACGAAGTTGAAAGGAAGTAGCTTTACCCCCTGTTTGTGTGTGTGCTTGTGTGTGTGTGAACAGCTTCTTGATCACAATTCTAATTGTAGAGTAATGCAACTCGCTGGGATTAACTGTTATGTAAAAAGCTAGAAATTTTTAAAATTTGGAAGGTTAAGGTCAAAGGTCAAGGTCACGGTCGAGCAAAAGGTTGAGAAATAAGCTGTCGCACCGGAGGTCTGTGCTCTACTGAGTGCCCCACTAGTTCCATTTTTTTTTTCTTTTGTTTTTGTCTTTTTTTTTGTGATTTAGGTTAGCTTCAGTAGGTGAAGATTTTCTCTGCTAGTTAATAACAAAATTACCTGAATAATTTCCCTTTTATTTCACTTTAACATTTTGTGTTGTTCTTTAAGAGCCAATGAAAATTTATCTTTCAACGGAAGTTGATCATGAAACAGGAAGTTCTCTGCTCCGAAATACACAACACAAGAAAGAAACAAATCCAAAAGATTTACCACTAGTCACGACACACCAATCCACTGGAAAAAATGTATCAATGTGACACGAGAGGGTAATCATCTCATATTGCGTAACCTCAATCACAGCAAACCCCCCCCCCCCCCCCCCCCCAAGGGTACAATAAAGTGAAAAGGGTATGTTTACGAGTAATCAATGTGTATTCGGTAAGATATCGCCAAAAGGAAAACAGTAAACGGTTCCCCTTTTTTACCATGCCTTTTGCTCGAATAAAATATCCGCTGTTGTGCTCAGACATGCGAAGCTACAGGGTAATCAAAGTTGCTAAAGTGTAGTTTGTTAAAAGCTTATTTTCCATCTGAACTGAACCGGTATTTCATACGAAAGGAAGGAGACAATTGCGTTCTTAACTCCTGAATGAGAGAGAGAGAGAGAGAGAGAGAGAGAGAGAGAGAGAGAGAGAGAGAGAGAGAGAGAGAGACAGACAGACAGACAGACAGAGAGAGAGAGAGAGAGAGAGAGAGAGAGAGAGAGAGAGAGAGAGAGAGACTGCAATAAAAGGGCTCAAAATTACAATTCATTCGCCAAGTTGGTTAAAAAAAAGCCCTTGATATTCAGTTTTTATCGCCGAATCAGTTACCATTTGCTATTTTACATTTCTAAATAGAATTGAATTTCATAGTAAATATTTTGCTGTATTTCTGTAATTAATCTCATCTCCGGAATTAACGGGTTTCTCATATAAATACTAGAGGGGCATTCAGATAGAGAGCATGCCTTTGCCACGCCAATTAGTCTCATTTCCTTCCTAACTCCCCTGCGTACTTGTATTTTTCTCCAAATCTAATATATATGTCCTTGGTCATAGCCCACATGTCCACCAAGTATCGTTAAAATTGGTTAAGTAATTTTAGTTTAATGCTGTTAACAAAAATAAAATAAAATAAAATAAACTAACAAAATATTTGCCATGTACTTAACATTGCATTTATATTCAAAGGACTTCAGCGTACTTGTATTTTGATGTACATTAGCCAAAATGTTACAGATACATCCTTGGGGCATATCCAGTAGGATTACCAAGTTTAGTTAAAATCAGAAGAGTAGTTTTGGTGTAAAGTTGCTCATTAACACAAAAAAAAAAAAAAAAAAAAAAAAAAAAAACAACAACACAGGGGTGGATACATACCCAACGCAAGATTTTTGGCGTAGGCAGCAAGTTGAAACATTTAACCGAAAAGGTTAAGACATCCTCGTGACTTTATGAAAGTGTCTTGGTTTATTCCATAGCCAGCCAAAGAAATTCGCCCCCCCCCCCCTTCCCTGGCCCCACCACCCAACCACGCCAACACAAACATAAGCGGTCAAGAAAAGGCACGAACTCCCAAAATAAAACACCAGGTCAAATTTCAACAGATTAGAAATATCGTGATATTATTCTTCGGAGATCCGGAACTTCGCCCCTGAAAAATCGTTTTTCTATCCATAATCAGTAGATTCTATTGAAAATCCAGATCTTGTACCTTTGAAAAATCATTAACGTTTGCTTCCACGAATCAGGAACTTAACTCGGAAAATTTTTGGGGTTTTTTCTTTGTATAGCCCGAAACTTTATCTATGAAAAACCAGCACCCCTAAAAAATCTCTTAGGAAATTTTTCTATGAAAACATGGAAACTTACCACAAATATTTGCAATTTTTTTTTTTTCATAAAGCTCACGTCCAAAATATTTTACCTTTCCCAGCCGAAGGGAAAGAGTTCATCTCCTTAAAGCACAAGTGAATGCAGTTCTTCTTTAAGGAGTCGGCAGGGCAATGCAGCCATTTTGGAATGTCTGATTTGGCTCAAAACACGAAATGCTCCTTTTGAATTTACACGCTTTACGTACACCCATTCATACTCGGATATTTGATACAGTTAGCCCTATATAATCTTTATGTTTTTCTTGATACTGGTGTGCGCGACCCGTCAAAATTGACGGGTAAATATTTAGATGTGCACACAAACGAACACATAGAGATTCAACCCTTTTCATCACCACCGCCCCCTTTCCTGACTACAACCCGCTAGTTCGGCAATTTGTGGGAGATTGTGGTTTTACCGAGAGTGCTTCCCGGGGTACCCCCTCTAACCATCATATGACTACTCCATGTGTGTGTGTGTATATATATAACACTTACTCTTTATTATATAGGTGAGGGTTATTCCTAATACAATTCTGTGCATTTCCTTTTGTTAACAAAACCAGTAATTTTAGACACATTTCCTTCCCTTATTTCCAGTTTTTGTGTTCTTCAAAATACAAAATACCTTTTTAGTTTAATTACCTTCGTTATCTTTGAGCTCTAGCATTAGTTCATGTTCTGTGTAATATTTTAAATGTCTCGGTTATGTTAATTTTCCACCATTCATCGTCATTATTATTATTATTATTATTATTATCATTATCATTATTATTATTATTATTAGCAAAGCAACAACCCTAGTTGGAAAAGCAAGATTCTATAAGTCCAAGGACTCCAACAGGGAAAAAATAGCTCAGTGACGAAAGGAAATAAGGAAATAAATGAACAATATAAGTAATGAACAATCTAAATATTTTTTTTTTCAAAAACAATAACAACATTAAAACATATTTCATATATAAACTATAAAAAGACTTATGTGCAACACATTTTGTTTACGTGTAAAATTAGAATTAAAGACAGAACGTTTGCCACTCAATAAAATATATTTTTCATTGTATGATAATTATGGTAATGCCGTATATTTACCCTTTTTGAATGATGTCGCTTCATCGCGGCCAGTAAATCAGATTTTTCAGTTTATTAGAAGGATTGATATATATGCATTAATGAGATTCGTTATGGAAGAGGAATGAGAGGATTCTTGTCAATGGAATTATTGAAACTCATTTCTCATTGGAACTCATTGACGCTCACATCACAGTACTTCAAAAAATGGCTGCATATTTTAGTAATTTTGTGATGGATATGTATTCAGCCCTGACATCATTTTACCTACTGTATTTGTTTGTTTGTGAGCAACTTTACACAAAAACTACTGTACTGATTTTGACCAAACTTGGTAGTCATGCTGGGTACGATCCAAGGATGACTGTAACATTTTGGTGAAAGTACATCAAAGTACAATTATGCAGCAGTACTTTAAAAACAATCAAAATGTTAAGTAAATGGTAAATATTTTTCAAGGAACTATTAGATTTTCTATTATTCTTGTTCGTTTTTTTTTACCTATTAAATATGGAGATCACATACCACAGCAAAAGAATAATTTCTGAGATCACACTAGAAATGAAAGTTACTTTATTTTTCTGTTTTTGTGAACAATATTACCCAGAAACTTCTGACCCAATTTCAACAAGGCTTTATGGACATGTTGGGTTAACCCAAAGACAAATTCATTTGATGTTGAAAAAAATACATCGAAATTCAAGTACACATTGAAGTTAAAAATGAAATAACACTGCTTAGTGTGGCAAAGGCAAACTCTCCTCTGAGTCCCCTTTAGTTACAATTGTAATGGGGATTTAACCAGCCTTCATCATCTGATACATTCCGTAATTAACGGAATTACCCATTTTTGATTCACTGTAATTAACTGCTTCTGATGTTCAGTTAATGAAGTTGGTGGAATTGTTAGTCTCCGATAATAATCTACAGTTTGGTATTATTAGCATTATCAAATTGACGTCTTAAACTCGAAGAAAAAGATAAAAATAACTGATTTTTTTTTATTTTATGCTTTTGAAATGTGTCACAACTATTCTAATTAGAAGATTGATAACTGACTGAACTATGGGCTAGTTTAGAAATAAACAACAGAACGATGATGCTTCAGATTAATATCCAGATCAAGGATAAGGAATTTATTTTGTCAAACCAATCATAATAACAGACAAAGAGACGACAGTTATTAAATACGATTCCTAAGGGATGTGTATCTCAAAATTAAATCATGAAATTTTAAATGAGTTAAACATAGACATAGTCAAGGCAAAATTTGGATATTGAGGAGCCACTATCCTTGACATTCTGACAATTATAATTTAAGTTTTATTAGGATTCAACTCCATCTCTGATCATTTCCACCATGTCGTAGTTTTAACCACAGCTCTTTTAAGGGACTCAGTAACCATTGGTGTACATTCAGGGGATGGAACTGATGCAAAGAGAGCAGCATCATCTGCATATGCCACAAGTTTGTATTGTAGACCAAACCACATATCATGGGCATCAAGTATGAAAAATAATGGGCGGAGACCACTACCCTGGGTAACTATTTGAAAATTTAACAATGATTTTAAGATAACACCAATCTATAATAAATATATAAATAAATGAATATGTGTGTGTATATATATATATATATATATATATATATATATATATATATATATATATATATATATATATATATATATATATATATATAACGGATTTTGAAGCAAAGCAAAAAATCTATTTTTGGGTGAGGTAGCCATGTCGTCCTGATGGAAGTTCCTTCATTAGTAGCTCCCAAGGTTATATTTGACTACAGTGATATAGCCCAGAGAATTTACCAAAGGTATCCAGAATTCTAACTCCTGGAGCGAATATCCCTTAAAATTGGATATCGCGTAATCAGAGGACGTATTCTTGACACGTCTCATAGCTATCTACACCCCTAATAGTGTTTCTGCTTCGAGGGGGAAAAAGTGGCAAGAATATAGGAGAGTCGTTAAAGAGACAACGCTCTCGACACTCCTACTGTACTGTAAATAGTGTGCCGAATCGCCACCACGAGGCACCACCAAGCCATTCTTTGTAGGTGTTCCAGATACAGTACCAGAGGGAGGGATTCATTATCCTTTTGTCAAAAAGAGGGTGGGTCCATCAGGACGACATGGCTACCTCACCCAAAAATAGATTTTTCGCTTCGCTTCAAAATCCGTTTTTTGGGCTCAGGCCATGTCGTCCGGATGGAAGTTTACCAAAGCCTTAATGTATCTGTGGATTTCCAATAGTGCCGTTATCTCGAGATAAATATTTCCTATTTGGTCTTCTAGACCTAGAGACACTTGATGTTACCATTATACATCAATTAACTGATCATAAACTATGTCAGCTCTTCCTGCCCCCTACAGGGAAGAGTCTGGGTAGACTTTAGGAAAAAACCCGAGGATTGCGAGTTTAAGGAACAATCTAGCAAACAGTTTGTATATTAGTGTCATCATATACATAAAGTATAGTTTGTACTTGGATGGTATATCTCTGTATAGGTTACTGATACCTCCCAAGTCTGGCTGAAAAGAGACAGACAGGTTTATATACGTGTAGGAAACCTTAGCTCAGTAAAATAAACAGTTTAGTACAATCAGTTCTTACCTGTTTGCTTGGAACAGTCTTAACCTTAGTTCCCCAATATTTTCTTAAATATTAAAAGAATCAAGGATACTCTGACTTTATTCTTAATCTAGAATGTTTGAGGCGAAAGAGACGCAAAGATTCCTTCTATTGCTTATTACAAAAATAGAAATCATGGATGTATTCAATTACATCTTATGCAGAACAATTCTGCATAAAAGCATAAATAGTAATAACAGAATTAAAATAAGTTTCACCTGAAAAGGAAAACATTAGCCACTCTAAGGGAAATATAAAATTTCACTATGTATTCTGTTGTTACTAGGAACACTGTGCAAATAAGTATGCCTGGCACTTGTGTCAGTCTATTATGCTTAATGTCACCTGTGTAGAGAGAACAGTCTATAGTGTTATCACTAAACACAATACTCAACATGATACGTCTTACTAGTCTATCATGTACACCCTTCACTAAAAGTCCCAATTAGTGCACTGTTCTTCGCAGTAATCAAGCGGCAGGTCTTATAACACTGCCTACCGCCACCACATGAAATTTTATTTCCTGTAATTGCTTCGCATAGTGTTTGAAGAAAAACTCTGGATGACTTCCATCCAGTATAAGCACGAAGGCTTTCAAACGACATCGTCTGAAAGAAATTCAGAGACGAGGCAACTTTTCTCGGATCATGACCTGCGGGTGTACTGTCTGGATCCGCTCTGCGTGTAAAATAGGTGATTTTCGCCCTTAACTGTTTCAAGGAAAATGTTGAACCAGATGTCTCTCCCCTGAAAAGCTGACCTCCCTTAAAGTCTGAAGTTCTACAAAGATAGACCTTTAGGCATTCCACTGGGCAGAGGGATGCTCCTTCCTTCAGAGGGCAGATTCTCCAGGGACCCCATCTCTTAGTGGGCAGCTCGTTCTTGGCAAGAAACGTCGGGTCCGGAAAGAGGTTCAGTTCTCCGGAGTCTGTGAACTGAATGTGGCCATCATCCCTCGAGAGGGCCACTATTTCACAAACTCTGGCTCCTGAGGCTAGTGCAAATAAGAAAATGACCTTTTGAGTCAAGTCTTTTAGCGAGCAATCCTCATTGTTCAGAGTTGATGCTAAGTGAAGAACCTTATCCAAAGACCATGAAATGGGCTTTGGAGGAGCTGCGGGCCGAAGTTTAGCGCAGGCTTATGGAATCTTGTAGAAGATTTCATTAGAAAAGTCTACCTGGAAGGCATATAGTATTGGTCTGGCTAGGGCAGATTTACATGTAGTAATCGTGCTGGCTGCTAAACCTTGTTCATGAAGATGGATGAAGAAGGACAAGCAGAAATCCGTAGAAACCTCCTTAGGTTTTTTCGCCTTGACAAAGGCCACCCATTTCTTCCAGGAAGACTCATATTGTCTTCTTGTTGACTTTGACTTGTATTCTTCTAAGAAGTTAATACTGTCTCTAGAAATCCTGAACTGTTTCTTGACCGCTAGGGCGAGAAAATCATGAGATGAAGGTTCTGGGTTTTCTCTGATGAAGCTGAGACAGTCAATTTCTGCACTTGCTGAGTCAGAACTGGGTCCAGCAACGGGATCAGCTTCAGGCGTAGTTCCGCTATCAAAGGGAACCAAACACTGTTGGGCCACTTGTGGGGCACTATTGCTGCTATCCCTCGAAAGGATCTCAGTTTGTCGAGGACTTTCAGCAGAAGGTTGGTTGGAGGGAACAGGTAGATCTGGGACCACCTGTTCCAATCTATGGACATTGCGTCTGTCGCTTCCGCTAGAGGATCCTTGTACGGGGCTACATACCGCGGTAGCTTCTTGTTGTCGCTCGTTGCGAAGAGATCTATCTGCAGTCCTGGGACTCTGCGTAAAATGAAGGAGAATGATTTTGCGTCTAGGGACCATTCTGACTCTATCAGGTTGACCCTGGATAGAGCGTCCGCTGTCACATTGCGGAACCCTTGAAGGTGGACTGCTGACAAGTGCCATCTCTTCTTCTTCGCTAGACGGAGGATGGCCAGTATCACTTGATTTATGTGAGGCGATCTCGAGCCTTGTCGATTTAGGCATCTCATTACAACTTCGCTGTCTAGAACCAGACGGATGTGGATTGAGCAGCTAGGTTCCAGTTTCTTCAGAGAGAGAAGAACCACCATGGCTTCCAGAAAATTGATGTGGAAGGCCTTGAAGAGGGGAGACCAGGTTCCCTGGACTCTCCGATGATGAGAGTGACTTCCCCACCCCTCTTTTGAGGTGACCGTGTGAACGGTGACTGCCGGTGGAGGTGGTTTCAGAGGTGCCTTGCTCTTCAGGTTCTTGGCTTCCGACCATGGTTTGAGTAGTGATCGCAGACGATTTGGAATCGGTCTTTGTAGATCTCTTCGAGCGTTTGATGCGTAGTTTCTCCAAACTCCTGATGCATCTTTTAATTGAGCTTTCAATATTGGATCTGTCACTGAGGCAAACTGGAGGGACCCCAACACTCTCTGTTGTTGCCTTCTTGATATCCTGTCGGATTAAAGAAGTCTCTTGACAGATCCTGCTATCTCTTTCCTCTTCTTTGATGGAATGGAAAGGCAGTGTGACTGTAAATCCCAGTGGACGCCGAGCCACTGGGACCTTTGAGCTGGAGATAGACAAGACTTTTCCAAGTTGATCTTGAATACTAAGTGTTCCAGGAACTGGATCACTTGCTTGGAGGCTTGCCTGCACTCTTCCACGGATGCTGCCCACACCAGCCAGTCGTCCAGGTAGGCTACTACCTGGATTCCCTTTAGGCGTAGTTGATGAATGACTGCATTCGCAAGCTTGGTGAAAACCCTTGGGGCTATGTTTAGACCGAAGGGCCTGGCTCTGAAAACGTACTTTCTTTTCTGTAGTTTGAACCCTAGGTAGGGGGAAACTTGACGGTTAATTGGAACATGCCAGTACGCATCCGTCATGTCTATGGAGACTGTGTACAGTATGCCCGTTTGGGCAAAAGGGTCCTTATGTGTTGAAGCATCAGCATTCTGAATTTGTGGTTCACTATGAACTTGTTGAGTGGTGATAAATCCAGAATGACTCTGAGCTTTTCCGAATCCTTCTTCGGAACACAAAATAGCCTTCCTTGGAATCTGATGGACTTTGCCTTCCGTATAACTCTTTTGTTCAGGAGTTCCTGAACATATTCTTCCAGAATGGTGGTTGAGTGCTCGAAGAACTGAGGAAAGTTTGGTGGAGTTGAGCTCCAACTCCACCCTAGTCCGTTCTTGATTAGGCTGTGGGCCCAGGGATGGAAGGTCCAACGATCCCGGAAAAGGAGAAGTCTCCCTCCTACCAGTAGCATCTCACTTGGAGTGCTGGTTGGAGGACTTGTCTCCTTGGCCACGTCCACCTTTGTTACCCCTACCTCTGAAGGGGCGTCTAGAGGACCCTCGAAAGGAACCTCGAGACTTTGGCCTAAAAGTCGTCGATTGGCTTTCAAAGACTGGGGTGAACACTGGCGATTGGGTTGCCAGCGTTTGGGACACCTGTTGGAAGGTGGTGGTTGGATGTGCCACCGTCTGGGGCACCGTGACCACGGGAAGCTGTTGCTGTTTTCTAGGCCGAGAGGGCACTCTTGGTCGTTTTGATTTATTCTTCGGCTGGGGACCCTCGTCAGCGGAAGATTTTCTTTATGAGGATAAGCCCCACTTGGAGAGGAGATTCCTGTTCTCTGTAGCGGCTTTGTCCACGACCTCTTTGACCACTTCGCTTGGGAAGAGGTCTTTTCCCCAGATATTGGAGGCTATGAGATTCCTTGGTTCGTGTCTCACCGCAGCCGAGGCTAACACGAACTCTCTACAAGTCCTTCGGGCTTTGATAAAGTTGTTCAAGACCTTGGTGACTGTCGCCAAATGAGATTTGGCGAAGACCATGTACATATCTGGGGTGTCCGGGATGCTTGCCATAGTCTCTAAGCCAGTCTGCAGAGACATGGAAGCAGCAAGACGTTCTTTAGTCTCTTGTTCCCTGCGCAGCAGAGACTCTGACAGCTTCGGGAGGTTTTTGCCGAACTGACGTCCAGCAATATCTGCCTCCAGCTTCCCAACTGTGAAGGTGTTATGAACATCCTTCCAGTCTTTATCATCTGATGGAAAAGCGAGGGAAAAGGGTCTACACTCCTCCAGTGTAGGGCAAGGTTTCCCTGCTTCAACTGCCTTTAACCCTTTGTCCATAAAGGGGTAGGCACTTTTGGGGTCAGCAATAAAGGACGGGTGCTTTTTGCTGAGAGCCGGCACCTTGGAACTAGTAAAGGCCCTCTCTTTCAAGGTGGTTGTATATAAGGCCTGAGCCTTAGACAGTTCGAGGACAATCGTCTCCTTCGGCTCTGTTTCCTCCTTGGATGCAGGTTCCGTCCTTAGACGGACATAGCAGTCCGGGTAGGCCCCTTTGCTGGGCCAAAACTCAATTTCCTCTACTGGGACAGTGCCCAGTTTCTCCGAGAGGAAGATCTCCCCCCCCCCCCCCCGACATTGGCATATGCTCTGCATATCTCCAAGGGTTAACGTCAGAGAAAGCGGGGAGATCCTTGACGTTCAGCTTCTTCGAGGCTAAACGTGTTGCAACCAGCTGATGCATTTCCGTCCGAAGAGAAGCTTCTTTCTCGGACGATTTCTTCTGAATGTCCTGCACCATAGACAGCAGAGAGTGCAACGTACTCGTGATGGAATATAGCTGGGGTGCAGTAGATGAAATCGAAGGCACCGGCTCAGTCACTGTGCCTTAAGATACCAAAATCGTTTTGGTCTTATCGACTTCAGCCTCAGGAGGTACGTCATCCTCCTGCTCCAGTTCTTTCAGTAGGAGATTATTCTCAGTTTCCTCTGAGACAACCGACATGTCATCTAAATGGATGCCCTTCAAGGCGTCCGAAACAACAGATCTGTACTAGGGGAATCTCGGGTTGAGCCTGGGGAATGATTGCATGCGCAGATGCCCTAGGGAAAAGACAGTCCCTCATCCTCTCATTAGGAAGGTATGGGCCAGAGGTGTTCTTCTAAAAACCCCTGACCCATTTTCGCAGCGTGTCCCTTGCTACATCCCTTGACCTAGTAGACTTTTGATCATCAAAAGCCTCTTTTACAAGTTTGTCACAAACGGTACATACCTGTGGGTCCCAGTATTTGAGAGCCCCCTGGGTGACTGCGCAGCGAGCATGGGTCCTGCGCACGTCATGGCCGTAGAAGTTCTTGCTACGGACCCTGCAAAAACTGTTCCCGCACTCGGGATGCTCCTCCTGTAAAGAAAGAAAGCATATAAGTATTCGGTGAAATTCTAAGATTTCAGCATACATATTTTTTTTTTTTAATATTAGCTTGGATAGAGTAAGCTAGAAGATAGGAAAGACACCTACTTGTGTTTCCTGTCCAGCCCATTGCTATGACCTCCTCCAATATTGAACAATAAATTCTTAATGAATTTTGTATGGGAAGATAATATCCTTTGATATAAAGTGTCTTCTTAACACAATGTCCCAGGTTCATTATTGGGGGTAAATTAATGGTTGATAACCATTAAGTGGTAGAGAGGATCATTCTATTATATGTGATGGTCTCACAATAGGCTGCCCATGAAGCACCTTGTAGGTTGGAAAAAACTTTTTTGGGCTACAGCACTGACTGGCGGCGGTATGCCGCCAGACCTGCCGGGCCTGCTGGCATATGCCGGCCTATTCTGGGCTATTGAAGGCAGTTACTGTCTTCAGATCTATACTTTGGGTGGCCGACTGCCGGCTGACAACTTAGTTGCCGGCCACTAGTCATAGTATGTTTAATGTCGTTGGGTTATCGCTCAGCGACACCCCCGCCAAGTGGCGGCAGAGTAACTGCCGGCCGACAGACAACCAACATGGCCGCCAACAGCTATAAGCTGCCGGTGGCCGGCCCAGTATGAGGAAAGGTAGAGAAAAAGAGAGAGGATGGAGGAAGGCAAAGGCTCATCCTTGCCGGCCTACATCCCGAATGAGGGTTCAAATGGAAGGGGGAATTATATTCGGGCTTCCACCCAACCATATCCCATCCATATGGGCTATGGAAGGCAGTCCAAGGGAGGACTGAAGAACACTCTAATATTATGAGGGTACCTGCCAGCAGCAGACAGGGAACCTCAGGACAGTTCTATAGATTACCCTTAGGGTCAAATATAGAATGACGGCCAGGGAGGGTGACGGTTCATCCAACACAAAAGAGACAGCGGGGAAGGGGGGGAAAAGTCCTATAAGTAAGGTAATACCCGAAGGCATTACCCAACTTAAAAGGATTCTGATCTCATAAGGTAACCTCAAGTAGGGGAAATCATTTCCCCCGGTTGGGTTAGTCAAGTGAGAAAGCGGCCATAGGACACAATCTCGCAAGAGAACAGAATCTCGTACCAGGTACCTTAGACAATGAAGAAATCATTTCTTCAGTCTAAGATCACTAGCACAGTACTGTCTGCTAGACCGAGGAAGGAGGAATTGTAAAACAAAAACCTCCACGTATGGTCTAGGGAGGCCTAGCCTCCTGTATAGACAACTTAACCTGACTTGGGAAATCATTTCACCGAGACAGTAAGAAGCCTAACACAGACTTTACTCAGATGTCCTGTTCTAACTCAAAAACCGACTCAGTGGTTAAGAGAAAGAAATGAAACACCCCAGTAAACTTTGCCAGAACTCAGTTCACAGCAAAGCTAACTGAGGGTAGCCTAGGCTTATCAGAGGGAAGGGGAATTGCTCTTAAATCTCGCCAAGAGATTGGTATCGACATAGAAGGTATAGGAGGCATCAACCTCACCTTAGAAGACAATACAAGAGCAATTGGGGACATGTATGAAAGTATACTAAAGACCCTAGGTTAGTAAGTCTAGGAGCATAGAGAATCGTTCACCAAAACTCTCTTGTATACTATCTTGGAAGAGGAAAATTTATGCAGTAATATCTTAATTGTATAAAATATTGCCTGAGATTCAATAAAACTTTACCAGGAAGGTTATATCATGTATGAAGTGTGTAGGTGCCTAGGCTAGGAAGCCTAGCACTCGTGAGGCTCGAACATAAATAGCCAAATCCACGACAACAATGACATAATATAAAAATCCCTAGCTAAAATACTAAATAGCTAAAGTTATTAAAGCAAATAATGCCAGGAAAGTCGTTCTGGCTAACTAGATGTACAGGAAGAACGACCGTGTTCATGACACCATCCGGCTGGCAACAGCTCTTGTTACGTTAATTACGATCTCAATCAAAGAGTAAACCTGGCAAGAGCTTACATTTACACAATTCAAAGATATTACTTAACTTTCCAGAAGCTGATGAGGCTGGTGAAGACATCATAGCGACAAATAACTCCAAAATAGTGAGAAATAACACGGGATAACACCGGTCAACGAAGCTACAAGAGAAAGAATGGCTTGGTGGCGCCTCGCGGTGGCGATTCGGCGCACTATTTACAGTACAGTAGGAGTGTCGAGAGCGTTGTCTCTTTAACGACTCTCCTATATTCTTGCCACTTTTTCCCCTCGAAGCGGGAACGCTATTAGGGGTGTAGATAGCTATGAGTCGTGTCAAGAATACGTCCTCTGATTACGCGATATCCAATTTTAGGGGATATTCGCTCCAGGAGTTAGAATTCTGGATACCATTGGTAAATTCTCTGGGCTATATCACTGTAGTCAAATATAACCTAGGAAGCTACTAATGAAGGAACTTCCATCAGGACGACATGGCCTGCACCCAAAAATACACACACACACACACATATATATATATATATATATATATATATATATATATATATATAAATATCTATATATTTATTCAAATAATATATATATATATTTGATACATAAATATCTGGATTCTTTTAACCACCTCGGGATCAGAGCCCCAGGCGAAATCACACAAAGACAAGAGTTTGTGACGGGCCGGTAGTCGAACCCTGGTCCAGCAAACTTGTATAAACAGTGACTAAACCACTTGGCATGCATGTAAGTATATATACATATATACATACAATATATGTATATATATATATATATATATATATATATATATATATATATATATACTGTATATATATGTATATATATATATATATATATATATATATATATATATATACAGTGATACCTCGGTAGTCGAACGACTCTATACTCGAACAATTCGGAGTTCGACCAAAATTTTCGAGAAATTTTTGCTGCGGTGCTCGACCAAAAATTCGGTACTCGACCAGCCGAACACGTGACGACCGCATGGGCTTTGTGATGATCGCGCCATCTCGGCCACTCTCGCTTGTTCGGGAAGCATCAGTTCTCTCGAGAGCGTCACTCAGACAACGCGCGATCAGCATTCGTTGTGATTTAGTGATTTTCAGTGCTTTTAATTGCTTTTTTAGCTTTCATAATGAGTCCCAAGAAAGTAATGAGTGTTAAGGGGAAGGAGAAGAGGAAAACAGTGCGAACAACGATCGAGTTGAAGAAGGAAATTATAGCGAAATATGAGAATGGTGTACGAGTGTCCGATTTAGCGGTAGAATACGGAATGGCGAAGTCGACCATTTCTACGTTTTTAAAGCATAAAGAAATGATTAAGAAGGCGAATGTTGCAACGGGAGTTACGGCG
>NC_090729.1:176627782-176635282 GCF_036898095.1 Palaemon carinicauda | reverse complement strand
GTTCCAGAGACGAAGGTAATGGCGGTTTCATTTTATATATAATGTCTTAAAATGCACATATATACATACATGGATACACATTTGATACTTCTGATGATATAATGATAATTATTATCAGTGATATAATTTCAACCATCTAATTGAGCGTTTCATAACCTCCCTTGGTCTCTTGGGCCACACACGTCTTGTACTTCCTCCAGTCTCCGGAGAAACCATAAAATAATTACGTTATGATGCAATGATTCATCGAAGGACTCCTTTGAGCTTTCTTTTATCACAGTATTATGGCAGGTTGATAGATTGCCCGTTCTAAATTAAAAAAACTAAGTTTATTAGCCCGTTTCCCTTCCTTTCCTCTTATCTAATTATAAAGTGTTAGCCATTTATTATTCTAAAAGTAGTAGATTATTTACTACAACAGAAGAAGAAGAGAAAGATGAAGAAGAGGTAGAAGAGGGTGAGTATCATGAGGAGCAGGAGAACGATGATTTGATATAATCAGTTGTTTAAATTAATTTCAATTCATACTTTATATAATCACATGACCAAGTTTATTTTATTTGCATAAATAATTTGATGTAAATCATCAATTATTGATTATTCTGTCATTACAAGAGGGTAGTTCTGTGAGAGTTGAAATAGGCTAATTGGGCTGGTAAATATGCTCATTATAATAATAATAATACCTGTTGGAGCCCTTGGGCTTATATAAACAAGTTTTTCTTAATAGGGTTGTAGCTTAGCTAATAATAATGATAATAATAATAATAATAATAATAATAATAATAATAATAATGATAATAATAAAAATAATAACAATAATAACAAAAATAATAATAATAATAATAATAATAATAATAATAATAACAGTGATAATAATAATAATAATAATAATAATAATAATAATAATAATAATAATAGCAATAATAATAACAATAATAATACACTCAATAAACATCATTCACATACCAACGATAAATCAACACCAAATTTCATAACAAGGTAATCAGAACTCGATCACAAAGGGAACTGAGTCCATCGAGGAAGGTCATCAGAGGTCACACGAACCCTAGTTCTGGTTGGATGCAAATGGCTGTTTGAAGGACCAGATGTATATCACGTAAGACTGACAGTCGGAGTGTAAGACTCCCTCTCTCCCTCTCTCTCTCTCTCTCTCTCTCTCTCTCTCTCTCTCTCTCTCTCTCTCTCTCTCTCTGTATATATATATATATATATATATATATATATATATATATATATATATATATATATATATATATATAAAATTTTTCACCATTATTGTTTATTTATATACGAAAATTTGAAATTACCTTAGAATTCAGCGTTTTTGCTTCTGTTTACCCTGAACATGCAGAAATTACCCTAAAATAGGATAATTACCCTGAACCTGGCAGCACTGGGCCAGATGACTATGGAACAAGTATCAATTGGGGAGGGGGTGGTACTCTGCCGTGTGATATATTATCTCAGTGATGGTATCATTTGATGAAGGATTGATTAATTGTTTTTAACGATGTTATTTACATGATAAGGATATGATTCATTCAAAGTTTAGATAAGGAAATTTTAGTGTGGTGAACATTCAGTAATGATGACTTGACTTAGTTCAAGTTTGTGTATGTATATATTAATAAATAAACAAATGAATAAAGATATATATATATATATATATATATATATATATATATATATATATATGTGTGTGTGTGTGTGTGTACATACACACATATTGTAGTGAGGGTCGCTATAGTAATGCTGATTTTATTGGAACCAGGGTTGTTTACGTACGCGCGCGCACACACACACTGACACAGATGTATGTATGTTTGTATGTATGTATATTATATATATATATATATATATATATATATATATATATATATATATATATATATATATATATATATATATATATATAGGCGTGTGTGTGTGTGTGTGTGTGTGTGTTCGTAGGTAAACAGTCCTGGTTCCAATGGAATCAGCATTGCTATGGCCCTATTCATATTCATCCTTTAATTTTTAATTGTTTGTTGAAGCTTTCAAAATAAAACTTTTACAATATTTGTTGATCCATACAAATACAGTACATCGGAGGTTCACCATAAACGCACCAAGCCTACACACACACACAAACACACAAGCATCCACACACATTGTTCCATTTCCTCCAGTCTTAAAAATACACTCTTATGCTTCTTAGATATTAAAACCTTTCAGATCAAGTACGTGTCTCACACCAGGTATCACACTATCACTAGGGATTTTTCTCTTCTTAATTACTTCCAACCACTTCTGAATCAGACACTTTTTCTTTAATACTTCATCCTCCATTATATCTACGTGACAAATAGCAATGTGGATACCTTGACATATCCTTTAACCTATGTTAATCCTTTTTTCCATTTCTAAGTACATACACAATATAATATATATGATGCAAGAGTATGTTTAGATATAACTTTGAGAGAAATGTATATGCTTTTACGAACACATAAATTTTTTCAAGTCATTGCTTCTAGCCCCACCTCTACTATAGGCTTCAGTAACTGCAGCTACTAATTCACGGGTGGTGAACTGGTAAACGATCCGTGGACCTAGCAAACGTGAACACCAATCTACCATAACATCCACTTTTGTTATTTGTACTTTCCATAGCTGAGTGATTCGCCCCCTTCACATAACATATGCATGTATTGGTCCTTTCATTACCATAAAACGAATGTGTATTTAAGAATGCATGTAATAATGTATACATTCATGTATTATATGTCCAGGCACTTGAAACTAAAAATTCAATTTGCATGATGAAATTTGTTTTGACATTCAGGAGACTGCAGGATTTTTTTTTAATGAGTTAATAAAATTAGAGAACACAGAGAATATTTACTGCCGCCTGAGCACATGGTGAGCTGGGTTTCCATGAGGATTTTTAGTGGACTAAATTCGCATTCATTTTTCATGTTTGTTTATTGCTACTGCAATATCAAATTACATGTAAGGGGTAGATATATATATACAGTATATACATGTATATAGCATATCTATCTATCTATCTACGTCTATACATTATATAATATACATACAATAATATACAGCATATATATATATATATATATATATATATATATATATATATATATATATATATATATATATATACAGTAAATAGGCTGAATGTATATGTAGTATATATACACGAATTATATAGTATTTATATATGTGTGTATATACACAGTATATGTATACATACATTATATATATATATATATATATATATATATATATATATATACATACATACATACATATATATATATATATATATATATATATATATATATATATATATATATAATCTGGCAGAGGAATCTGTGAAACTTCAGAAGATCAAAGTTTTTATAAATTCTATTCTGTTGATAAGGTTGATAGGCCTATACATGTCTCGTTCTATAATTTATACACAACTGATCTATTTTAACGTTATTACTGATGTTAATATATTTTTAATTTTTTTTTATTCCTTACTTTTTATATATAGTTAAGTTCAATTTTCTTTCTCTTTGGGTTGCTTTTCCTTTTGGAGACCTTGAGCTTGTAGCTTTCGCGCTTTCCAGCCAGGGTTGTAACTTAGCTAAAAATAATGATAAATAAAAAACAAACAAAAAATAATGGATAATAATAAATAATAAATAATGTTAAATATCAGTAAATAACAATAAATAATAATAATAATAATAATAATAATAATGAAAATAATACGAATATAAATAATAATAATAATGAAAACAATGAAAATAATAAGAATAATAATAATAATAATAATAATAATAATAATAATGATAATAATAATAAAAATAATAATAATAATAATGTAGATTACATTACAAATTTGTTTTATTTGAAGGTCACTAGTCCTTTATTTCCAAGTCACTTTTGTTTTAGGGATTTAGTGATTATGTGCTTTTTAATTTGGTGAATAGTATATGACCATATAAATGGTCATTTACTTGTTAACAACATCAGGTGTCTTTAGAATCTATTGTTATATTAGCTCTTCTAGGAGAACGACACTCCAAAATCAAACCGTTGTTCTCTAGTCTTGGGTAGTGCCATGGCCTCTGTACCATGGTTTTCCCCTGTCTTGGGTTAGAGTTCTCTTGCTGGAAGGTACACTGTTCTATCTAGTTTCTCTTCCTCTTGTTTTGTTAAAGTTTTCACAGTTTATATAGGAAATATTCATTTTAATGTTACTATTCTTAAAATATTTTATTTTTTCTAGTTTCCTTTCCTCACTGGGCTATTTTCCCTGTTGGGGCCCCTGGGCTTATAGCATCCTGCTTTTCCAACTAGGGTTTCAGGGTAATTTAAAGGTTTTCATTTGATGAATCCCATTTTTTAAAGCCTTTTACTTTTGGACAAAAAGAAAAAAAAAATTTTCTATGGTCTTTTAAGGCAATCTTTTCAGGGCAATCTAAACGTTTTCATTTCGATTGCCAATAGATACCTTTTGATCAATTCGTCACAAAAGACCCATAAATTGTTTTGAAGGCGAATAAACGGCTGTGGTTAACGTATTGAACCATTTACTATGGAAATAGAAAAACAGTAGAAATATTACTCATGACTGAATGAATCTTCGACAGGATGAATGGAAAAACTGTTTGTCAACTGGTTATTCAGAAAGAGCTGAATTAGCTAGCATTGTGGGTCGTTTGTGACAGGATGTATTAGAGGCAAATAGGCTACTAACTTTTATGAATTATAAACGTATTCTGATATATATGTTACATTTTTTTTTTTGCGAAATTGGTTATTTTGCAAAGTTACCGGATATTTTTAAAATAAACCTAAATCGTGGAATGTTTGCAAAATCATCTTAATTGTCTGGTTACTTTGCATATAAACACATAAAAAGATTATTTAATAAAAAAAAAAAAAAAAAAAACATAATGACCTGGCTATCTTAAAAGTCCCCAATAACTTGAAATGTTTATTTACAAAATGAGCAAATATCTTTGGATGGTTAGAAAATTTTAAAAGTTTAGCTGTTTTGACAAGTAGAACTGCATCGGATGCTGCAGACATTTTGATTTTTCTTACAATTGCATCGGTTGTTGTTACAAAGTGTTGAGCAGCTACGCCGAATAAAACCTTGTCCATGACCCATTGAGTCTGCATTAGATACTTCACGAAGACTTACCTTTCATTCCTTGGGAGCATCTTCAATACATAAGAACTTTGTTAAGTGATCTTGGTAGTTCATGATGAACCGATACAGCCCATCCTGCTGACTCTGTATGTCAATTAAGTCAACCTGCAACATATAGCATCACCCACTGTCTAAGCGAGTATAGAATTTATCATATCCGTTTGAATATTCTTCTTTGTCTACATCTTTTCCCACTTCTATGTGGGGGTCGATGTTTCTGGTCAGCTTTCTCCATCCACCTCTGTCCCACACCTCATCACTGGTTAACCCCTTTGATCAAAGGTCATCCTTGATACAGTCCACCCACCTTCGCTTTGGTCTCCCTCTCCTTCTCGTTCCCTGTACCTCCATTTCCATCACTCTCCTCCCAATATGCTGTTAATCTCTCCTCATGACATGACCATACCACCTCAGTCTACTTTCTTGAATCTTATCTGGTAGTTTTCTAACTCCTGTGGTACCCCTAATTACCTCATTCCGTATCTTATCTCTTCTTGTCACTCCACACATCCATCTCAACATTCTCATCTCTGCCACACCCATCTTCTTCTCTTCTGTCTTCTTTATTGCCTATGTCTCCCATATCCGTCTGAATGATTCTTGAATGTTATATAATAGTATTGCAACTTACTACTTTAAAGGGTTTAAAGGCCGCTCATAAATGGCAGAGGCAAGGGACAGGGACACTGCCCTATCAAGCATGACAATGCCCTAGAGACTGACCATATTACATATGATCAGCGCCCAAGCCCCCTCTCCACCCAAGATAGGACTTAGGAAAGCCAGGCAATGGCTGCTGATGACTCAGCAGATAGACCTATAGGCTCCCCCAAACACCTCATCCTTAGCTCACAAGAATGGTGAGATTGCAGCGACCAAAGGAATTAACGAGTTTGAGCAGGCCCTGAACCCCAGTCTGGCGATCACCATTCAGGAATGCTACCACCCGGCCACCACTTCACGTGGAAATTTATCCCACACATTTACAACACGATTAAAATAAAAAAAATATTCTTGTGATTAATTGGCTTGACGACCACGGAGTTGCGGACACTGGATTTTCGGTTACCATTCTTCACAGAATTGCAAGAAAATCCTTAGTTGATCTATATATATGTTGACATATTTTTCACTCAGAGCTTAAGAAAGAATATTCCTTCCTCTATGTCTGTTAACAAGATGGGTTGCTTTAATTTTATCAAAAAAGATCTTCAGCACAGACGAGTCTAAGAACAGCTCCCTTTTTGAGAAGCTTTTGCACTGTTGTCTCTTCAACAGATATTTCCATAGCGTAATTTCTTAAAGTCTATAGTCCTTTTGAATCTTCCTCACCTCAGGTTTCCAAGATCTTTCAATTTGCTGATATTTACACTTTTTTATCGAGCCAGGTACATTGCAAGACTTCTTTTCTTGCAATTCAGACGACACTGGGTCAAACAAACACTTTAGTCCATCCATTGCTGGATAAAAAGCAGAGTTCTACATACCAAGAACACCGATCCTAACGAGCGGCAGATTGCACGGACTCGTGTGATCGTCACCTTCAGTAGTTTACCAGAGTCGCCACCCAAACACACAATTAAACAATAAAGTCCCGTTCACTCAACACCAATCAGCCAAATAGCAGTTGAGATTTATTCATTTTGCAAACTGACATTCCAAATTATGGGGAATTTGCAAATAATTACGTTACCATACATTTTTGTAAAGTTACCAGGTATTTTGGTAAACTATCCTCTTTAAGCGTTATTTTGCAGAAATACCACAATTTAGGTTTATTTGCAAAACGACAGGTAACTTCACAAAATCGGTGATTTCGCAAAGAAAAAAAACCCGTAAAACGCTCACTCACACACACACACACACACATATATATATATATATATATATATATATATATATATATATATATATATACATATATATATGTATATTTATATATATACATATATATATATATATATATGTATATATATATATATATATATATATATTATAGCTAATGTAAATATTTTGCTTAATTTAGACTACTGTACGTCTCCTACAAAATTCAACTTCTTTTAAACTAAATTTCCACGACGTTCTCTGTTTTATAGATTTTAGGTATTGAATTTAACTCTTGATCACCTATAACTAAGATATAGTTAAAGCAAATGCTGATACTTCCGATACATCGTTGTAATAGCAGTTAGCCCTTTGTAACTGATCCTCACTCGTCAGGGGTTTCAGTTAACCAAATACCTATCGAAAATCGACTCTGATCATTTTAG
>NC_090729.1:176597782-176617782 GCF_036898095.1 Palaemon carinicauda | reverse complement strand
TTCCAAATCATCAAACTATGTGATATTTGTATTAAATTTTCTTGAATCTCTCGCATATTTTACCGTTGGTCATCCTGACTGCGAAATAATAAAATCAAATGCAGTGTTGATAATAAATGGCCAAAGCAAGAACTAAGGCCATAAAACGACATACTAAGTGCATTGTTGTTCTCTCTCTCTCTCCCCCTCTCTCTCTCTCTCTCTCTCTCTCTCTCTCTCTCTCTCTCTCTCTCTCTCTCTCTCCCCGACTGCTGTATGCCGTGATATCTAAATATATAATTTGAAGATATTTATTTTTCTCTCCGTGCAGTATTTTCTTTTAACATCATGACTAAACCATCAGATTACCGTGAAATCTCAGATGCTGAGCTCAAAATTCTCCAAAGCACGAACACAGTTATTATGTTCCGTTTATGAATATAAATAATAAATTGAAAGGAATGCCAGTGCTACAGCACACGAATCTTTTACGCACCCATTTGTTAATAATAAAATCTCCTTTACGTGTACGTTCATTTAGGTTAAGGGTAATCGTCCTTCTATCAAACTGTAATGCAACAGGTGAGCATTAAACTTATTTGTCAAAACCTGTCAGATGAAAATTATCACAAAATCCTTCTATATGGAGTAATTCCTCGTGACTGCTTACATTGAATTCAGATGCTTAAGAAATAAGTTTCTTAAACCAATGGAGTTGGTAATTCCTTTTATTTAATTTAATCTGAACAGAAGAAGAAATAACATCCATACAACATAAACGTTTCATTTGCAATCTGTCTTGGATGATGAGAATGATAATTTATTACCTTTCTTTTAAAATGAAAATGCAATAAGATGTTATTATTAGAATTACCCCAATGTATATCCGATGGAACAAGTCGTGAAGGCAGTTAACTTGTTCAATAGGTTTCCAAAGAATCACTTGACTGTATGGCCCCAGGCAAACACGTGGCTGCAATTAGGTATATTTTCCTTTGCCCCAGTTTTAATACAAAGCTAAACATACTAGCGCCATCTATTGTTTTTATTTACAAAACCTTCAAGGAAGATCATCTCTTAAAACCATTTTATTGATAAATTGTAGAAAAATGATTTCCTCATAAAAACGAAACAGATATAATAGCTATTGAACTTGAATTGATAAAAGCAATTTAATTGATTAGGGAGCAATATGACCCTAGGGATAGAGACGATATATTGTATTATCAAAGGAAATATATATCACGAACCAATACATGACTTTTATATCATAAAAAAACTAGACAAAATTTCAAAATGAAACTAATCAAGTTCATCAAACCTTGCATTTGCTGTTGCTCCACGTTTCCATGAATTTTATGGTAGGTGACCCCTACTAGGATATAATCAATTCAAAATGGTAATTAACAAACATGAACTGCTGTCTTTTAACTGTAGTGGATATAAAGCTATTTATTGATCAATGAAGACATCATAATTCATGAGGTCATTTGAGTTCAAACCCCATCTAAATAACTCCACATGATCAAGCCCTTGCCCGATTGAGTTCAACTCTGATGTTCTAACTCAAATTAAAGTTGTATGAAGTGTTTACATTAGTTGCAAAATAACTAAGAAGGCTAGACCAGATCTTATTGAACTATATGCTAAGTGTACTAACGTTCCATCTCTCTCTCTCTCTCTCTCTCTCTCTCTCTCTCTCTCTCTCTCTCTCTCTCTCTTTTATATCCAGGCTTTTGCTGCTTAATGAATTTCTGTACATAAACGAGTTGTAAATCTCAGAACAGTATCTTATATCAAGATCAACATCTTTATAAAAACTCACAGCTTTTAACAATATTTAGGATCTAACGACATTTTCTGATAAAGCAGTATATGTTCATGAAGTTTACTTTATATTTATTTGTGAAATAAAAAAACAGCATATCATCTCATGTTCGTGATGAAATTACCCATAACATAGAATTCTAACCTTCGTTCTACTTATGGCTATAACTACAAAACAAACATCTTTTTATAACAAGACTTATGGCTATAAAAACAAAACGAATATTTTTTCTTTATGACAAGAGACGTCACCTAAGTTTCAGATTTCCTCTAGGGCAACTGAGCACTTGATAGAAATATAAATTTTCATGACTTCAACTGAAAACTTAACGAAGCTAAGAAAATACGAGGACTCCTATAGGAAACATATTGACGCCACTAAAGCAATTGCCTTCAATGAAAATTGCCTCAGAAATATAAGTATTGTACATAACAATGTATGCTATTTTAAAGGAAAAATTTGATTATCCAGTTACACATGTCCAACTGTATGTTAAGATACGTTACGGAAAATCCATCCTTATTTCAATTAGGATTAATAGAGTTCCTGGCTGTAATGCTGAAGTCGAGCAAAGGACGGATTAAAAATGAATCCTTCCCAGTTGATTAGAGTTATGACTTGAACGAAATTAATTCGAATGTATTGGATTTCAGCTGATCCATAAAAGCAAATGTAACTTTGATAAAAATTGTGACCAAATAAACTATTCAAACTATCGCTTTGGTACCAACCGTTTACCAATTTTATCTCATCAGGAGAAAAAAAAATATTCTAACACTATCAACATCATGGATGAAAGTAATAGAATTTACTCTTTAGAAAAAAAAAACACGAAAATAATATTGCTAAGCTTAATTAATGCGAAGATATATTGCTGGAACAAGCCGAGAAAGGCAGTTAACTTGTTTTCAAGATATAGCCGGAATAAATATCCACGTGGCTACCATAAGGTGCATTTTCCCTTATCTTTCTTTTTCCGTAATTTTGACCTACTAACGCCATCTATTAATGGTATTTAGAAGTAGTGGCAGACGGTAAATTATTTTAAAAAATGTCAGTTTTCTTGATAGCTGTAGAAATATTTACCCTTTAAAGTCAAAAGAACATTATATATTTTTCTCCTTAAATCAAAACAAAAGAAATTTTGACCAATATATTAAAAACAAAACTTTGAAATTCTTCATCCATTCTTGACAATTTATACAAATAAATGTGAATTGTTAAATGGACAAAATTTGATATGGAACCCAAATAGATATGAGCTGGGATCAATATGACCATAAATTTGGAGCCCAAAATAATGTGACTTGGGGGCAATATGATCATACATTTGGAGCCCAAAATAATGTCAGTTGGGAGCAATATGACCATAACTATTTTAAAATATTTTAAAATATGTCAGATTTCTTGATAGCTGTAGCAATATTTACCCTTTGAAGTCAAAAGAACATTATATTTTTTTCTCCTTAAATCAAAACAAAAGAAATTTTGACCAATATATTAAAAACAAAACTTTGAAATTCTTCATCCATTCTTGACAATACCGAAGAGGGGCAGAGTCCATGTCGAGAAGGAAACAGAATTGCAACTTTGCCATGTCGATAACATATGAGAATCTATTTCCCGTCTCGACGACTTGAACGAATTCGACAAATTCATTGACTTCGATGACGACGACGACGATAATAATAATAATAATAATAATAATAATAACAATAATAATAACAATATAATAATAATAATAATAACAATAATAATAACAATATAATAATAATAATAATAACAATAATAATAATTATAATTATAATAATGATGATGATGATGATAATAATAATGATTCATATATCAATTAATGTTTTCGTGAAAAGAAAATAGCCTATTGAATAGAACTAAATGCAAACGTGCTGGTTTTACAAGAATCTCCTTAAATATTATATGACAACTTTGCTATCTATTAGAGTTGTGGGAGAACTGCATGTTACTACTTTTTTTTCGAAATGAACATATTCTGAAGTGAAAAAAAAAAACATTTATCCTCAAGTGATTTTAACAATATAAATCCTGTTTTAAATACTCTACCATTTTTATAAAGGAAATCATATCTGATTCATCTGCTAAGGGCCCGAATTTATAAAGATATCAGATCCTAGTTATATATTCATTTAATAAAAACATTGCTGTATTTCTATCTCTTGCTTTTCATAGGCCTGAAATTCAACCTGGATACATTAGCATTTATACGAGAAGGTAACCTTGCAAAGGAGATCAGCTTTTGAGTTCATCTATCACAATTTAAGAAAGAATTAAAGGATGTATTATTTTCTTTGAAATACTAAAACGTTTTATTTCGGAATTGCAATACAAATATTTCATTTTCCTAAATATAAATTCTTGAGTCTTCTGCGTTACTCAAATAAATATGACCATTTATTTGGAACCCCAAATAATGCGAGTTGGGAGCAACATGACCATAAATTTGGAGCCCAAAGTAATGTAAGTTGGGAGTCATATGAACATAAATTTGGAGACCAAAATACTGAGTTGGGAGCAATATGGCAATAACGTTGGAGCCCAAAATAATATGAGTTGGGAGCAATATGACCATAAAGTGAAGCCCAAAATAATGTGAGTTGGGAGCTATATGAATATAAATTTGGAGCGCAAAATAATGTGAGTTGGGAGCAATATGACCATATAGTTGGAACCCAAAATAATGTGATTTGGAGGTAATATGACCATAAAGTTGGAGACCAAAATAATTTGAGTAGGGAATAATATGACAATAAATTTGGACTCCAAAATAATGTGAGTTGGGAGCAATATGACCAAATAGGTGGAGCACAAATAATGTGAGTTTGGAGCAATATGATTTTATATATGGAACCCAAATAGATATGAGCTGGGATCAATATGACCATAAATTTGGAACCCAAAATAATGTGACTTGGGAGCAATATGGTCATACATTTGGAGCCCAAAATAATGTCAGTTGGGAGCAATATGACCATAAATTTGGACCCCATAATAATGTGAGCTAAGAGCAATGAGACCATAAATTTGGAGCCCAAAATAATGTGACTTGGGAGCAAAATGACCATAAATTTGGAGCCCAAAATAAAGTCAGTTGGGAGCAATATGACCATAAAGGTGAAGCCCAAAATAATGTCAGCTGGGAGCAATATGACCTTAAATTTGGAGCCAAAAATATTGAGTTGGGAGCAATATGACCATAAATTTGGAGTCCAAAATAAAGTCAGTTGGGAGCAGTATGACCATATATTTGGAACCCAAAATAAAGTCAGTTGGGAGCAATATGATCATGAATGTGAAGACCAAATCAATGGTTTCTCCTAGGATAAAAACTTGTAATTCAGATTTGATTCCCCTCAGTTAAGCATCATGGGTTTATTATGTTTAATATTTAAATGTCACTCATTAATGGCAGAGACAAGGGACAGTGACAATGTCCTAAAAAGCCCTTGAGGCTGACCATATACTTTTGATCAGCGCCCAAACCCTCTATCCACTTAAGTCTGGACCAGGGAGGGCCAGGCAATGGTTGCTAATGAATCAGCAGGTAGGCCTATAGGCTCCCCTACCCACCCCTATCATCCTTGGCTCACAAGAATAGTGAAGTTGCAGACACTACAAGAAATGATCAAGTCTGTGTGGGTCTCGAAACTAGGTCCAGCAGATAGCTAGACAGGGACATTTCCAATAGGCTACCACAAACTTATGTGCTTGTAATAACTTCTAATTGGATCTATTAACCATTTGTAATGAAAAATATTTACATATAATTTCAACATAACATTCTATGAATGGCTATAACTACAAGTTTTATGGTTAAATGATATTATGAATATTTTTTATGATAAGCCACCAAAGAATTAAAGTATGGAAGTCTTAATGTCTATTTAGAATGATCATGGATGATTGCGATAAAATATGAAATTCCTGAAATATCTTATAATTCAAGAAAGTTACAATTAGGGTTTGATATTTTAATAATCGCAAACAAAGTTTTTACATACCTGATATATATGGCCACGAAAACCGTATATTATTTTATTTTATTTCTATTTTCAGCTAGTTTTTCTTCAAGCATTTACGCCTCAGTTGGGTAAATCAATTCCTGTTGAAATTACTATTTCATGGGAATTTACAAAAAAGAAATGAAAATAGATAGATTGCTCGTGGCAGTCGAGGGTAAATTAAAATTATGATGAAATAAATGACTTAAACTATCAGAGTTGTTGTCAAAATGTATTAACTTTACTTGACCGTAGGGAGATGATTTATTTAATATGCATTGTGTCAGAATTTCATATATAAAGATGAAAGTAATATAAATTACTATTTCAACATAAAAATACACCATGCTAATATTATTAATATTACTTAATATGTAGACATATTCATTGGAACCAAGGTGAGAAGGCAGTTAACTAGTTCACGAAGTGTCCATGGAAACTTATAGCTCAAGGCAATCACGTGGCTTGCATTAAGGTATATTTTCCTTTATCTTACCTTTCTCCGTAATGTTTGCATGCTGATGCCATCTATTATTGGTATTTAGAAGTAGTGGCTAAAGTTGAAATATTTCTAAAAACTATTGTAAATTCTAATGATATAGTGATAGAAAATAATTACCATAGAAGACCAAACAATATATTAATAACTTTGCATAAATTAATACATAGGACTTCTTGAATGACATCCTAAAACAAAATAAAAGAAAAGAATCTAAGAAATTCTTCATTCAATTCTGGAAATACCATATATGGGCGGAGCCTCAGCTGACAAGGAACATGGATTACTACACTAGCTTGGCGATTATATTAAACATTAACGAATCCTTGCTGAGTCTAATTTTAGGATATTTAACCTTTATATACCTTTATCATGCATTAATTTACAAACAGAATGAATAGATATACATATGAACAGAAAGTAACCTCATAACGTGTACATTGAGATAAAAATTTTAAAACACCAGATCAATAAACCTCTGAGGACATTCTACCGGCAACTAATAGAAATGTAGCAGATACATCTACTTTCTATGAAATGCTATAATAATTAATTTTGGAATAACCTAATAAAATCATAAAATTTAATTCTCATTATTACACGGGAATTTTCTATAAGCCTTATACTCCTAATAACAGTTATTGGCATATTTAGATCAATATTAAAGAAATTACAAGGGGTCGTGTGATTATATGTCTGGGAATACGCATATATGACGTAGTAGCCAAACGTCGGAAGGAGAAACTACCTTACCACACTAATTTGGTATCATAATGATTTAAATATGAGTAATCAGGATTATAGCAAAGAATTCTTTTAGGAGATTATTATCATAAGTGACGAAATAGGTTTCAGGTCATCAAATTATATAGTAAGCAACACATTTTCAAAACTTCCTGCCCTTATATGATTACACTATAGGTAATTTTGAAGAAGGAAATTTGGCGGATATTCTGAAAAGCGAAGGATATTTGAAACACTTTAACTTTAACCTAATTCAGACATGAACTGGGTTTATTCCACTGCATGTATGCGCACATATCGGTGCTAATTTTCATTACGAATAAAACCAAAACATACAAATCTTTAAGGATGTAACAATGATAAAACAAGTTCACAACAAACTAACATAATGTTTTCATCACTATTTTTAATCGAGTAGTAAGAGGAAAAAACCTCAGTTTACTAAACAATGTAATATCACGTTGATGCTCTCTCTCTCTCAGAATTTCTACGTTGCCTTGGCGATAACATATGAGAATCTATTTCCCATGTCAACAACTTGAACAAATTTGACAAATTCGACGATTTCATCGTTTGATGACGACAACTATAATAATAATAATAATAATAATAATAATAATAATAATAATGATAATAATAGTAGTAACAATAATAATAGTAATAATTATAATAATAATAAGAATAATAATTCATAAATCAATTAATGCTCTCGTGAAATGAAAAGATCTTATTGACTAGAGCTAAATGCAAACGTTCTGGTTTTACAAGAATCTCCTTAAATATTATATGACTAGTTTGCTACATTAGCATTTATACGAGAAGGTAACCTTACAAAGGAGACCAGCTTTTGAGTTCATCCTTCACAAATTAAGAAAAATTTAAAGGATGTGTTATTTTCTTTGAAATACTAAAACAGTTTATTTCGGAATTGCAATACAAATATTTCATTTTCCTAAATATAAATTCTTGAGTCTTCTGCGTTACTCAAAGAAATATGACCATATATTTGGAGCCCAAAATAATGTGAGTTGGGAGCAACATGACCATAAATTTGGAGCCCAAAGTAATGTAAGTTGGGAGTCATATGAACATAAATTTGGAGCCCAAAATACTGTGAGTTGGGAGCAATATGGTAATAACATTGTAGCCCAAAATAATGTGAGTTGGGAGCAATATGATCATAAAGTTTGTGCCCAAAATAATGTGAATTGGGAGCAATATGACCATACAGTGAAGCCCAAAATAATGTGAGTTGGGAGCTATATGAATATAAATTTGGAGCGCAAAATAATGTGTGTTGAGAGCAATATGACCATATAGTTGGAACCCAAAATAATGTGAGTTGGGAATAATATGACAATAAATTTGTAGCCCAAATTAATGTGAGTTGGGATCAATATGACCATAAAGTTGGAGCCCAAAATAATGTGACTTGGGAGCAATATGACCATAAATTTGGAGCCCAAAATAATGTTAGTTGGGAGCAATATGACCATAAATTTGGAGCCCAAAATAATGTCAGTTGGGAACAATATGACCATAAAGTTGGAGCCCTAAATAATATTAGTTAGGAGGAATATTACCATAAATTTGGAGCCCAAAATAATGTGAGTTTGGAGTAATATGACCATAAATTTGGAGCCCAAAATAATGCGAGTTGGGAGCAATATGACCATAAATTTGGAGCCCAAAATAATGTTAGTTGGGAGCAATATGATCATAAAATTGGAGCTCCAAATAATTTCAGTTGGGAGCAATATGACCATAAAGTCGGAGCCAATAAAAAAATAAGTAGGGAGTAATATGACCATAAAGGTGAAACCCAAAATAATGTGTTGGGAACAATATGACCATAAACTTGGAGCCCAAAATAATGTCAGTTGGGAGCAATATGACCATAAATTTTGAGTCCAAAATAAAGTCAGTTGGGAGCAGTATGTCCATATATTTGGAGCTCAACATAATGTCAGTTGGGAGCAATATGATCATAAAGTCAGAGCCCAAAATAATGTGATTTGGGAGCAATATAACCATAAAGGTGAAGCCCAAATTAATATCAGTTGGGAGCAATATGACCATAAAGTTGGAGTCCAAAATAATGTCAGTTGGGAGCAATATGACCATAAAGTTGGAGCCCAAAATAATGTCAGTTGGGAGCAATATGACCATAAAGTTGGAGCCCAAAATAAGGTCAGTTGGGAGCAATATGACCCCAAAGGTAAACCCAAAATAATGTGAGCTAGGAGCAATATGACCATAAATTCGGAGCCCAAAATATTGTGAGTTGGGAGCAGTATTACCATAAATTTGGAGTCCAAAATAAAGTCAGTTGGGAGCATTATGTCCATATATTTGGAGCCCAAAATAATGTCAGTTGGGAGCAGTATGATCATAAAGTGGGAGCCCAAAATAATGTGATTTGGGAGCAATATGACCATAGAGTTAGAGCCCAAAATAATGTCAGTTGGGAGCAATATGACCACAAAGGTGGAGCCCAAAATAATGTCAGTTGGGAGCAATATGACCCAAAAGGTAAACCCAGAATAATGTGAGCTAGGAGCAATACGACCATAAATTTGGAGCCCAAAATATTGTGAGTTGGGAGCAATATGACCATAAATTTGGAGTAGAGAGAAGAAGAGTGTCGTGTTTGTATTCAGACGACTTTTGGACCGCTCTCTGTTTTGAGTAGTTTTTCCAGTGTTCTATAGGAAGGCTACGCCTCAAAATGTAGTGAGTAACCCATGAATAGAGGTTGAATATAGTGACTGTGTTTATTGGTGTTATTTCGGTGTATTGAACTATTTATAGCCCTATTATAAGTGAACACGGTCGAAAGTAACTCGCATTCCCGAATCCTGGTCGGGGTTGGGCGACACTACCGCCATCTATTGGGGGAAAATAAGCGTCAGGAAAATGGGGACGTTTTCAGCACCGCTGAGGAGGATGGACTCCTTTGGATTACAGTTTACAGTTTATCCAACTATGGAAATAGTGAGTGATGCTCTTTTTAAGAGCATGGGACTCGCCCTGGATGAAGTGATAGGTGTGCAGTCAGTGAGTAGAAATAGAGTAATAGTAAAAGTGGTACCTAGCGTATTTAAGAAACTGATGGAGAGATATGAAGACAAGGAATTCAGTTTAGACAAGAGTGGAACTGTTCAAGTTAAGAATCTAAGTTCATCCATAACATACGTATCAATAAGGAATGCACCATTCGAAATGCCAGATGATGTTTTAACTCTAGTTTTGTCGAGATATGGAAAAGTTGAGAATGTAAGAAAAAACAGGTTTTCATATGGCCCCTTTAAAGGATTATTAACAGGTGTTCGGACGGCTGCAATGCGGTTAAAGGAAAATATCCCTTCTTCTATAACAACCCATGGTTATGCTATGTCCTTTATTTATAATGGACAACTACGTACATGCTATAGATGCGGAGCAGAAGGACACATGATAAAGGATTGTGAGTATGAAATGAGTAGACCCATGTTAAGTGAAGAAGAATTCCCAGAAATCAACCAAAATAGGAGAAAGACCGGAAAGGGCTTATCAGGAAGAGAAGGAAAAAAGATCCAGGAACATGAAGATATTGTAGAAGTAGAAATTGGAGATGAAGGGGAACAAGTTGAAAATCCCCAATCCGCTCTTCCAGTTGTAGAAGAAAGGAAGGGAATACCAAACGAGAAGAACGAAAAGCCTGTTAATGACGACTGCGACGATGACACAGAAGAGTATTATCAGTGTGAAGGAACTATTAAATCACAGGAGATTGGAACATGTGAAATGAAAACTACATTAGTGGAAGCAATGGTTCACCATGCAATAGATGAAGACGTTAAAGAAAATGCAATAAATCTAGGAAATGATGTAGATAATATAAATGACCGAGACAATGAGGAGGAATATACAAATGTTAATACTTGTCAAAATACTACCGAGGAATGTGGGATTGTAAGCGAGGAAAGAGAAATCGCTGATTTGGAATTAGATGAAACTCCGGTTCTAACCGATGTTGAGAAGGAAAGTGGGACTTGGCATACTAAACAGGGTGTTGGCAATGAATTACGAATAACTCTTAAAAAGGATAAGGCAATGGACACGAAAAATGTTGATGTTTCGGATGAAAGTGATTCCTCGGACAACATGTATAGAAATCGTTCTAAGAAACCAAAGCATTGTTAAAGTTTTTGTTTCTATGTTCACCTTTTCCCCTTCAACACCTTGACATTCAATACATACATGTTAAATGTTGCCACAATAAATGTAAATGAATTGAATAATGTAAATAAGCAGATGAAGTTAATTAATTTCATGTTTTTGTATAAGCTTGATATCATTTTTATTCAAGAGCACAATATTAAAGATAGAAGTAAATTTGAATACCTAGAAAAGTATTGTCAGATTCTCATAAATTATTCTCAAAATCTTAAAGGAGGTTTAGCTATACTTGTTAATAATACATCCAATGTGGAAATTTTAAATTCAGAAATTGATGTAAATGGTTTTGTTTTAAGTGCGGTATGTAGAGTTTCAAATGACCGAATTCAACTTTTGAATGTATATGCACCCTCAGGCAGTGATAAAAAACGAGAAAGAGAAAAATTGTTTGGCAATGATATTTTATATTTCTTAAGAAACAATATTAGTAATATAATAATGGGCGGAGATTGGAATAGCATTACAAGCATGAGAGATTGCTCAAATCCTGATAATGATCTGCTGTCAAAATCGTTTCTGGACCTAAAAAATAGTTTAAAATTGAAGGATGCTTGGTTTATCATAAATCACCAAACTGAATATACTTTTCTGAGAGAGAATTATGGTTCTAGACTGGATAGGTTTTATGTCAAAGACTTCCAAAATAATATCTGTAACATTCATACAGTTCCTTTGAGTTGGTCAGATCACTGTGCTGTAAAATTATCTTTAAGATTAGAAAATATTGTAAAAATAGGGAAGGGATACTGGAAATTGAACTGTAGTATACTTGAAAATGATATCACCGCAGATAATTTTACTATATGCTGGGAATTTATTCGAAGAAAGAAATGTAATTTTGACAATATAATTTTGTGGTGGGAATTTGCAAAAAATGAACTTAAGAAATTCTTCATGAAATGCTCAAAACAAGTAAATAAGCAAAAATACGGTCTGTTAAATCTCCTAAATTATCAGTTTATGCAAGAAATGGGGAAATCTAGTTTAGAGCCTGGTAATCTTGATATTGCAAATCAGCTAAAATCAAGAATAAATGATATTCAAAATGAAATATGTGAAGGTATAAAGGTAAGGGCTAAAGTTGAAAACCATTTGAAAGGGGAGCAGGTATCGGCATATCTACTTGGAAGAGAGAAAGGGGCAAGAGGTTTTTTAAGTAAGATAAAGAGAGATGATGGGAGTGAAATAACAAGCCCAAAAGCCATCATGGATTATGTGAGAGAACATTTTGAGAATTTATTCAGGAAAGAAGAATGTGATATGGATAGGCAAAATGAATTCTTGAATATTATAGAGAATGTTATAGGAGATGAACATAATACAATATTAACAAAAACAGTAAGTGAAACAGAAGTGTTAGACGCCATTCGGGGCATGAAAAATGGCAAAAGCCCGGGGATAGATGGATTGCCGGTTGAGTTTTATAAGAAATGTTGGAATATTGTTAAAGGGGATTTTATTGAAATGATAAAATTTGTGTTCCGGAACAAGAATGTTTCAAAGATGAACAATGGGGTTATATCCATCATACCTAAAGAAGGGGATTTAGATATAATTAATAACTGGAGACCCTTGACAATGTTAAATGTTGATTTTAAGATAATAACAAGAATTATATCAAGACGGATTAAAAAGGTCTTACATTTGATGATATCACAGGAACAATTTTGTTGTGTTGAAAATAGATCAATCAACAATTTGAACTTTTTTATTAGAGATTTAATATTCTATTTAAATGAAAGTAACACAAATGCAGCCTTGATGAACTTGGATTGGTCAAAGGCATTTGATCGTGTTGATCATAATTTTCTATTTAGAATACTGCAAAGCTTTGGGTTTGATAATGATGTTGTTAATTGGATTAAAATGTTATATTCAGGTGCTGAAAGTGTATTATGTATAAATGGTCATATCTCTGACCCTTTTCCTGTCAATAAGTCTGTAAGGCAAGGTTGTCCATTATCTATGATGTTGTTTATCATTTATCAGGAAGTATTTTACAGAATGATTAAGAAGAGGTTGTTTAATTATGGTTTACAATTGCCAAATGATTTGCATGTATTATTGCTAGGTTATGCAGACGACTCTGTTATAATTATTACTTGTGATATGGCACTAAAGGAATGTTTCAATGTTATCAGAGAGTATGAGAACGCTTCAGGTGCAGTTCTCAATAGAGGTAAAACTTCCATTTTTGGTCTTTGTAACTGGAAAGAGAGGGTAGCATGGATAGATTATGGTTTAAAAGTATTGAAAAGTTGTTGTAAAATTTTAGGCATATATCATAGCAACGATTATCAGCAGAGTCTAGATTTGAACTGGAATATATTAGAAAGTAACATAAATAAAATCATTGGGATCTATCATAGCCGAAAATTAACAATGTTTCAAAGAGCAATAATTGTAAATTGTAAAATTCTTGCAAAATTGTGGTATACGGTACATGTATACCCAGCTCCAGTAGATTATGTAAAACGAATTCAGAAAAGTATTTTCAAATATTTGTGGAGCAGCAACTGTGAACCTGTTGCAAGGAAAACTATGTTTTTGTCAAAATTAAGGGGTGGCTGTGGAATTATTGACATCCAGTGTAAAGCAAGGTCAATCATGTTTAGTACATTTCTAAAATGTTTAAAAGATCGTTGTTTTGGTTACCAAATAATTATTTATTATTGTAAAGTCAGAGCAACCTACCTTATAGAAAATGAATGCCAATATCAGGATTGCACTATTTTTACACCAAGTTTTTATGAAAGTATGATAAATATATTACGAAGTGTTATTAAGATGACCTCTTATCCCCAGATAAGAACGAAAGTGGTATATGAACATTTAATGAAAAACAGTGAATATGTTCCAAATATTGAAAAATTGTATCCACTATTCAACTGGAAACTAATTTGGGAACATGTAAATAATAAGTATATAGAAAATAAAAGTAGAGAAATTTTGTTTAAGTATGTTCATGAAATTTTAAGTACAAATGATAGGCTAGTTATGATGAAAATAAAAGATGTTAAGGAATGCGGTTGTGGATACATAGAAACTAACATGCATTTGGTATATTTCTGTCCTTTGGTTAAGAATTTGTTATCCTGGGTATTCGAATTGCTTAGAAAATGTTGTAAATTGAAAACTAATAACAGGTTAAGGATTATAAAACTAGATTTTGAAGCTAATTCAAACAGAGATGAAAATACAGCAATGGTAATAATAGCAGATTTTATTTCAAGTATCTGGATGGCAAGACAATTGGGAATAAGTGCTGAACAGCAAATTATTAAGTGTATGAAGAATAGATTGTTAAATACATTTAATGTAAATATTATTGGGTATAAGAATCGTGTTAAAAATATTTTCACAAATCAGTATGTTTCTAACTTGAAAACATATTTAGAAAGATAATAAAATAAAAATATAATTTTATCATATAATAGATGTTATAATGTATATACAAAAATGTAAAATATAATTTGTTAAGGAATATTTCTTTATAAAAGGAAAAAAATGTATGTTAAGAAAATGTAATTGTATTTTCATAATAAAAGATAAAAAAAAAAAAATTTGGAGTCCAAAATAAAGTCAGTTGGGAGCAATATGACCGTAAAGGTGAAGCCCAAAATAATGGTTTCTCCTAGGATAAAAACTTGTAATTCATATTTGTTTCCCTCTCAGTCAAGTATCCCGGGTTTATTATGTTTAATGTTTAAATGTTACTCATTAATGGCAGAGGCAAGAGACAGTGACAATGCCCTAGCAAGCCCTTGAGTCTGACCATATACTTTTGATCAGCCCCCAAACCCTCTATCCACTTAAGTCAGGACCAGGGAGGGCCAGGCAATGGTTGCTAACGAATCAGCAGGTAGACCTATAGGCTCCCCTACCCACCCCTATCATCCTTGGCTCACAAGAATAGTGAGGTTGCAGACACTACAAGAAATGATCAAGTCAGTGTGGGTCTCGAAACCAGGTCCAGCAGATAGCTAGACAGGGACGTTTCCAATAGGCTACCACAAACTTATGTGCTTGTAATAATTTCTAATTGGATCTATTATCCATTTGTAATGAAAAATATTCACATATAATTTCAACATAACATTCTATGAATGGCTATAACTACAAGTTTTATGGTTAAATGATATTATGAATATTTTTTATGATAAGCCACCAAAGAATTAAAGTATGGAAGTCTTAGTGTCTATTTAAAATGATCATGGATGATTGTGATAAACAATGACATTCCTGAAATATCTTATGATTCAAGAAAATTACAATTAGGGTTTGATATTATAATAATCGCATAAAAGTTTTTACATACCTGATATATATGGCCACGAAAACCGTATATTATTTTATTTTATTTCTGTTTTCAATTAGTTTTTCTTCAAGTATTTACGCCTCGGTTGGGTAAATCAATTCCTGTTGAAATTACTATTTCATGAGAATTTACAAAAAAGAAATTAAAATAGATAGATTGCTCGTGGCAGTTGAGGGTAAATTAAAATTATGATGAAATAAATGACTTAAACTATCAGAGTTGTTGTCAAAATGTATTAACTTTACTTGACCATAGGGAGAAGACTTATTTAATATGCATTGTGTCAGAATTTCATATATAAAGATGAAAGTAATATAAATTACTATTCCAACACAAAAATACCCCCATGCTAATAATATCAATATTACTTATTATGTAGACATATTCATTAGAAACAACCCGAGAAGGCAGTTAACTAGTTCACTAAGTATCCAAGGAAACTTGTAGCCCAAGGCAACCACGTGGCTTGCATTAAGGTATATTTTCCTTTATCTTACCTTTCTCCGTAATGTTTGCATGCTGATGCCATCTATTGTTGGTATTTAGAAGTAGTGGCAAAAGTTGAAATATTTCTAAAAACTATTGTAAATTTTAATAATATAGTGATAAAAATTATTTACCATAAAAGACCAAACAATATAATAATAACTTTGCATGAATCAATACATAGGACTTCTCGAATAACATCCTAAAGCAAAATAAAAGAAAAGAATCTAGGAAATTCCTCATTCAATTCTGGAAATACCATATATGGGCGGAGCCTCAGCTGACAAGGAACATGGATTACTACACTAGCTTGGCGAGTATGTTAAACATTAGCGAATCCTTGATGCGTCTAATTTTAGGATATTTAAGCTTTATATGCATTTTTTTCTTGCATTAATTCACAAACAGAATGAATAGATATACGTATGAACAGAGAGTAATCTCATAACGTGTACATTAAGGAAAACATTTTAAACCCCCAGATCAATAAGCCTCTGAGGACATCTACCGGCAACTAATAAAAGTGTAGAAGGTACTTCTACTTGCTAAGAAATACTATAATAATTAAATTTGGAAGAACCTAACAAAATCATACATTTCATTCTTATTACTACACGGAAATTTTCTAAAAGCCTTATACACCTATTCAGAATTATTGATATATTTAGATCAATATTAAAGAAATTAAAATGGGTCGTGTGATTATATGTCTGGGAATACCGTTAAATGACATAGTAGCCAAAGGTCGGAAGGAAAAACTAACTTACCACAGTAATTTGATATCATAATGATTTAAATATGAGTAATCAGGATTATAGCAAAGCATTCTATTAGGAGATTATTATTATAAGAGACGAAATAGCTTCCTGTTCATCAAATTATATAGTAAGCAACAAATTTTCAAAACTTCCTGCCCTTATACGTTACACTATTGGCAATTCTGACTAAGAAATTTGGCGGAAATTTTGAAAAGCGAAGGATATTAAAAACACTTTAACCTTAACCTGATACAGATATGAACTGGTTTTATCCAGCTGCATATATGCACACATATCTGTGCTATTTTCATCCTATAAATAAAAGCAATACATACAAATCTTTAAGCCTGCAACAATGATAAAACAAGTTCACAAACGCAAATAGCATTATTTTCCTTGCTATTTTTGATAGAATAGTATGAAGAAAAACCTCAGTATAGTAAATACCCTAATATCATATTGATTTAATAAGTGCGCTCTCTCTCTCTCTCTCTCTCTCTCTCTCTCTCTCTCTCTCTCTCTCTCTCTCTCTCTCTTGTAGCCTTCATTGATTTGAAATGGGCAGATGACGTCGCAAATGGAGACATCATCCTACACTGGCTCATTGATTTTAGAATCAAAAGAAACCTTTGAGATGAATACGTGGTTACCTACGAAACAGAATTTCTCTTGTGCTGTTTGAGGGACTATTGAGCACTGCAAAAAAAAAAAAAAAACTTGAACTCGGCACTCCACAAGGTGGAGTACTTGGTCCATTTCTGTTTAATATTCAACTTTATCGCCTGCTTTCCCTTCATACTGACAATGATAGCACAACCATCACTTGCTATGTCGACAATTATGCATTCACTCAAGATTTCCGGGTCAATTGCAATGCTTCATTTCCTACTAATAAGATTCAGCATCCTCCTGTGGTCTCACCATCTCCCAAGGTAAAATTAGAATCTTCTACCCTAGGCCAGCAAGGAATGTGACAGAGTTTACTGTGGGGAACAATGTTGTAACTATGTAGGGATAACACCTTCCACTCCAGTAAGACAGCGAGTACACCATATTGTTCAAGAACTGCTGGCCCGGTTACAGTGATCCCTGACTCCTCTCAAGTGGCTTACTAATTACTTTGCAGGAGTATCTATTGCAGTTGCCAGAACACTGTCTATTAACCTCATCTGCTCAGTGGTAGATTATCTTTCCCCTACACTACGTCAACTCTCCGGATCAACTATATGGCCTGTAAAATAATTCCATTACCAAGCAATGAGACTCATTCTAAACTGTCCAGCCTCCACTAGAATTGTAAACATGCTACATGAACTCCGTCTCTCTCCATATGTTAAGAGAATATACTCCAATGTCACCTACTTCCGTATCAAATGCCTGTATTAACCTCACCTGTCTCCTTACTACTCACATATCATCAGGTCTTCACTGGATCTAGATGCAACTTGTCCACAATTACATACACTAGTCAGTGCAGCCTGTTCAAGCATTCAGGGACTTAACATCAACATCATTACAGAGGTTGGGGATGATGGCCATACACCATGGCTGACTCCTGTGGCATCAATCTCTTACACAAAGACTTGCCTAACTTCAATGACAACAGACATTGGAGACCATCGCCTGACTGTCCTCATCCCTCAGTACAGCCCATCACCTCTACACGGATGGCTCCCTGCAGCAGGATGGCAGTGCTGGGTGTGGTTTTCTCTCCAACCTTGGAACCCTTGCAAGAGGACTGGACAGGCCATTGCCTCCCAAAGTCATCAAGCTCCACATATTATGAACTACATGGACTTCTAGATGCAGTAATTCTAATAACACGGATCAGAAACAATGGCTAGATCATCTGCATCCCACACCCTGCACTTTGGTACTCTTATCACACATACCAGCATAATAACACCTGGTAATAAAGATACTTAGACAACTAGACGTAGCCATGTGCAACGTCTCGTAAACGCTGGTCCTCTAGATGTTGATGCTCCTACTCCAACTCTCTTATGCTCAAGGAAAATGGTGCACCAGGCTGCCCAATCACCCACTGACAGGGCCACCAGTGTATAAATACAACATTATGACCACTTCCTTCCTCACCAACACAGGTATCGTTACATTAGACTCAAGGTTCGTCAAAAAAACTGGTATTTGCGTGACTTTGGCAGCTGGCTGAGCAAGATGGAGTTCCTCACTTCTCCTCCAGGTTGCATGACGCACCCAACGTCAACACCCTGGAACACTATTGTCTGGAATGTCCACTTGTTACTGAATTTTGCCATAATGATTCACAGTAGTCGACATCTGTAAACAGCTTTTGACAGATAATAATTTCACTGATGAAATTCTCATGCACCATCCTCACATTGATGGATACTGAACAAGCATTCATGATCATCATCTCCTCTTAAGCTAACTGACGCAAAGAGCCTCGGTTAAATTTCGCCAGTCGTTTCTATTTTGAGCTAAAATCAATACTTCTCCATTCATCATCTCCTACTTCGCACTTCATAATCCTCAGCTATGTAGGCTTAAGATTTCCAACTCTTCTAGTGTCTCATGGAGCCCAGTTGAATGTTTGGTGAATTAATCTCTCTTGGGGAGTGCTAACAGCATGCCCAAGCCATCTCCATCTACCCCTCCCCATCATCTCATACACATATAACACTCAAGTAATCTCACATATAGTTTCATTTCTAATCCTGTCCTGTCATTCAACTCCCAATATTCTTCAGAGGGCTTTGTTCTCAAATCTACAAAATCTGTTGGACACTGTTTCATTGTCATACCATCATTACCTTTCATTACATTGACTGTGTTGTGATATCAAATAAAGATAGGTAAAACCTACCTACAATGCCGTTGCAATATTTATAGTATACAGTAGTTTGACTTCAATCACATTGTGCTAAATTACCAAAAAGGCCATGCATTGAATTAAGAGCCTTTTGCCTACATTCTATTCAGCTGTAACTGGAATAAGGCCTAGTAATTTATCATGTTAATGATTTCAAACTCTGAATTTCATTTTGTATTCCATATGAATTAATTGTTACTATGTACTCAAATGTTTGATGCCTTTTGGCATAATAAATTGATTAAAGCAGATCTCTCTCTCTCTCTCTCTCTCTCTCTC
>NC_090729.1:176590282-176595282 GCF_036898095.1 Palaemon carinicauda | reverse complement strand
GTAAAATATTCAACGAAGTCCTTCAAAGTTTATAAATCTAATTATGATTTAATGGAAATTTCCACAAATGTAATATGATTAAAATTACTAGCCAAGTTACAACCCTGGTTGGAAAAGCAGTGTTACAGCCTATTGACTCCAACAGGGAAAGCAGCCCAGTGAGGAAAAAAATGCAAAATAAATTATAAATAATAAGTAATAAATACAAAATATAAAATATTATAAGAATAATAAAAACTGTATAACTATATTTTGTCTACCTGCTGAATAGAAAGGCATTTGCAAAAAGTTCTACCGATTCATTGTAGTAGTTATGATAGTATTGAATTTCATAATTGAATGAAATAAACGGTAATATGTCAAGAATCATGTTGACTGTAGGTCTCGATAGACTAAAATAGAAGAAAAAAAATTCTCTTTATTGAAGATAACATACAAATCTCATCATGAAATAAATGGAACTGACAATTATCTTGTTAAACAATTCCCTAAGTAAACTCATTATATGTTAGAGAACTTGGGGAACTTAGAAATGTTTCCATTAATAATGTTATAGATCAAGTTTGTTTTATTTTGAATAACTATTATGCAAGAGCCCAAAATAATGTGATTTGGGAGTAATATGACCATAAATTTGGAGCCCAAAATAATGAGTTGGGACCAATATGACCATAAACGTGGAGCCAAAAATAATGTCAGTTGGGAGCAATATGACCATAAATAATGTGAGTTGGGATCAACATGACCATAATAATGTGATTTGGGAGCAATTTGATCTCTTAGTGATGAAATTATGAGTTTAAGAAAAAAAAAATCATGAGCCGTGGCATGACCATATGGTTCTATAGAAAATTAGGTCAGTCTTTCATGACTGACCGAAGATGAAAAACTAATTATGTAATACCTAAAACATTGCATGTGCAATTGCTCAACTTCTCTCTGGTTTTTTTTTCATTCTGAAACGCTAAATACAATCTCAGTTGAGTGAAATTTGTCAGTTTCCTCTACTTTTGATGATACTAATGAAGTTTTTATGAGATCAACAATGAACACATAAGCACCTTTGAAATGAAAACTAATGTCAGGGGACAAAAAGTTTATTAAAATTGCAATTCTGTGACATTCCATTCCTCTTGCAAATTTAATTGTTGTAATTCTGACTGGGAAACAATAAATTCTATTTAATCATAAACAAACATCAGTCGTTTTCTTATAGTTATAAAATAAATTATTCATGGACATAATAAGCACATTTGAGTCGAAACCTCATCTAAGAAATTCCACCTGCTTATACTTCTCTCAGCAGGAGCTCAGTTCCAGCTTTAATCAGAGTTAAAGGGAAATAAAAATAGTAGTTGCAAAACATTCTCGGAAGGAAAATATCGTCCCATGAAACGACAGGACAAATGTATTACTTTTCAATTTCAACAATCTCTCTATTTCTCTCTTATATTAAAATTTTGGTATCTCCAAGGGTAAAAATTTGCAATTCAGATTTGTTTCCCTTCAGTGAAGTATCCCGTGTTTCTTATGTGTAACGTTTGAAGGTCACTCATGAAGGGCAGAGGCAAGGGACACTCTCAATGTCCTACCGGGCCCTTGAGGCTGACCATATACTTATGATCAGCAGCCAACCCTGCTATCCACTTAAGCTAGACCAGGGAGGTCCAGGCAATGGCTAATGATGCATCACCAGGTAGACCTATAGGCTCCCCCAACTACTCTCCACCATACTTAGCTCACAAGGATAGTGAGGTTGCAGACACTACAAGAAATGATCAAGTTTGAGTGGGTCTCGAAACCCGGTCCAGCAGATCGCTAGACAGGGACGTTTCCAATAGGCTACCACACACCTATGTGCTTTCTAATTGGATCTATTAACCATTTGTGATGGAAAATCCTATTTACATATAATTTCAAAATTACATATAATTTCAAAATAATATTCCATAAATGGCTATAACTACAAAATTAATATAAGTGTTAAATTATAATATGAATATTTTATTATGATAAGCCATCAAAGAATTAAAGTATGAAAGTCAATATGTCCATTTACAAGGATTATAAATGATTGTCATAAAAATGAAATTCCAGAGAATTATTATAATTCAAGAAAGTTACAATTAGGGTTTGAATTGCAATCCTTGCATAAAAAAGTCACGATATTATATTATTGGCAATTAGTTATTTTCCTTCCAGCGTTCACGCCTCAGTTGGATACACCAACCATTGTTGAAATTACTATCTCATGGAAATGAACGAAAAAGCAACTGATTTAGATACATTGCTGCTCGTGGCACTTGAGATTGAATTAAAATTATGATGAAATAAATGGCTCAAACTATCTGAGTTGTTGTCAAGCTGTATTAATTTTATTTGACCGTAGGGAAAAAACTTATTTAAGTAGCATAATGTCAGCATTCCATCCATAAAGACGAAAGTAATATAAATTACAATTTCAACATGAAAATACACCATGCTAAAAATGTTAATGTTACTTAATATGAGGAAATATTCATTGGAAACAAGCCGAGATGGCAGTTAACTAGTTCACTAAGTTTCCATGGGAACTTATAGCTCCAGACAACCACGTGGCTTGCATTAAGGTATATTTTCCTTTGTCTTACCTTCCTCTGTAATGTTTGCACGCTGATGCCATCTATTGTTGGTATTTAGAAGTAGTGGCTAAAGTTGAAATATTTCTAAAACCTATAGTAAATTTTGTTGATATAATGGTAATAAATATTTACCATAGAAGTCCGAAGAATATGATAGTAACTTTGCAAGAATTAATACAAACGACTTCTTAAATAACATCGCAAATTAAAATGTAAGAACAGAATCTAGGAAATTCTTCATTCAATTTTGGCAATACCATATATGGGCGGAGCCCTCAGCTGACAAGGATCACGGATTACAACATTAGCTTGGCGATTATATTAAACATTAAGGAATCCTTGCTGCGTCTAATTTTAGGATATTTATGCTTTATATACATTTTTTTCATGCACTAATTCACAAACAGAATGAATAGATATACGTAAGAACAGAAAGTAATCTCATAACGTGTACATTAAGGAAAACATTTTAAACCCCCAGATCAATAAACCTCTGAGGACATCTACCGGCAACTAATAGAAGTGTAGAAGATACTTCTACCTGCTATGAAATACTATAATAATTAATTTTGGAATAACCTACCAAAATCATAACATTTCATTCTTATGATTAGGAGGAAATTTTATCTCAGCTCTATACACCTAATACCAATTATTGATATATTTAGATCAATATTAAAGAAATTACAAAGGGTTGTGTGATTATATGTCTGGGAATACCCATAAATGACGTAATAGCCAAAAGTCGGAAGGAGAAACTACCTTACCACAGTAATTTGATATTATAATGATTATGATATAAGTAATCAGGATTATAACAAAGAATTCTATTAGGAGATTATTATTATAAGTGACGAAATAGGTTTCAGTTTATCAAATTAAATAGTAAGCAGCAAATCTTCAAAACTTATAAGATTACACTATTGGTAATTCTGATTCAGAAATCTGGCGGATATTTTGAAAAGCGAAGGAAATTAGAAACACTTTAACCTTAACCTTATACAGATATGAACTGGTTTCATACAGCTGCATATATGCGCACATATCTGTGCTATTTTTTTCCAACGAATAAAACCAAAATATTCAAATCTTTAAGCCTGTAACAATGATAAAACAAGTTCCCAAACGCAAATAGCATTATTTTCCTCGCTATTACAATCGAATAGTATGACGAGAAACCTAAGTATAGTAAATACTCTATCACATTAATTTCATAAGTGCTCTCTCTCTCTCTCTCTCTCTCTCTCTCTCTCTCTCTCTCTCTCTCTCTCTCTCTCTCTCTCATAGGCTTCATTGATTTGAAAACGGCAGTTGACGTCGCAAATGGAGACATCACTCTACACTAGTTCATTGATTTTAGAACCAAAAAAAAATCTTTTGAGATGAATATGTGGTTATCTCCGAAATATAATCTCTCGTGTCCTGTTTAAGGGAGTGTTGAGCCCTGCAAAGGAACTTGAACTCAGCACTCCACAAGGTGAAGTACTTAGTCCATTTCTGTTTAATATTCGCCTTCATCACCTTCTTTCCCTACTTCCTGACAATGATTGCACAACCATTATTTGCTATCCAGACAATATATGCATTCACTGAAGATCTCTGCATCACTTGCAATGCTTCATTTCCTCCTTCTAAGAATCAGCATCCTCCTGTGGTCACACCAATCCCATGGTAAAATTAGAATCTTCTACCCTAGGCCAGCAAGGAATGTGACAGATTTTACTGTGGGGAACAATGTTGTACATATGTGGGGATAACACCTTATAGTTTCATTTCTAATCCTATCCTGCCATTTAACTCCCAATATTCTTCTGAGGACTTTGTTCTCAAATCTACAAAATCTGTTGGATATTGTTTCATTGTCATACCAAGCATTACCTTTCATTACATTGACTGTGTTGTGATATCAAATAAAGTTACGTATAACCTACATGCAATGCCGTTGCAATATTTGTAGTATACAGTAGTTTGACTTCAATTACATTGTGCTAAATTACCGAAAAGTCCATGCATTGAATTAAAAGCCTCTTGCCTATATTTTATTTAGCTGTAACTGGAATAAGGCCTAGTAATTTATCATGTTCATGAATTCAAACTGAATTTCATTTTGCATTCCATTTGAATTAATTTGGTATAACACAAGTACTATTTAGAACAAGACAATATTATTGTTACTATGTACTCAAATGTTTGATGCCTTTGGGCATAATAAATTGATTAAAGCAGATCTCTCTCTCTCTCTCTCTCTCTCTCTCTCTCTCTCTCTCTCTCTCTCTCTCTCTCTCTCCTTCTCTGTGTGTGTGTAATTTAGTATAACGTTTTCTCATATCCTTCAAGATAGATGCTACTTATCTTATGAATATACTGTACTCCACTGAT
>NC_090729.1:176577782-176585282 GCF_036898095.1 Palaemon carinicauda | reverse complement strand
GCATGCTGATGCCATCTATTGTTGGTATTTAGAAGCAGTGGCTAAAGTTGAAATATTTCTAAAACCTATTGTAAATTTTGTTGATTTGGTTGTGAAAAATATTTACCAAAAAAGTCCAAAGAATATGATAGTAACTTTGCATGAATTAATACAAAGAACTTCTTAAATAACATCGCAAAATAAAATGAAAGAACAGAATCTAGGAAATTCTTCATTCAATTTTGGCAATACCATATATGGGCGGAGCCTCAGCTGACAAGGATCACGGATTACAACACTAGCTTGGCGATTATATTAAACATTAACGAATCCTTGCTGCGTCTAATTTTAGGATATTTAAGCTTTATATGCATTTTTTCATGCATTAATTCGCAAACAGAATGGATAGATATACGTATGAACAGAAAGTAATCTCATAACGTGTACATTAAGGAAAACATTTTAAACCCCCAGATCAATAAACCTCTGAGGACATCTACCGGCAACTAATAGAAGTGTAGAAGATGCTACTGCTTGCTATGAAATACTATAATAATTAATTTTGGAATAATCTACCAAAATCATAACATTTCATTCTTATTATTACACAGAAATTTTCTAAAAGTCTTATACACCTATTTAGAATTATTGATATATTTAAATCAATATTAAAGAAATTACAATGGGTCGTGTGATTATATGTTTGGGAATACCGTTAAATGACGTAGTAGCCAAACGTCGGAAGGAGAAACTACCTTACCACAGTAATTTGATATCATAATGATTATGATATAAGTAATCAGGATTATAACAAAGAATTCTATTGGAAGAATATGATTATAAGTGGCAAAATAGCTTACTGTTCATCAAATTATATAGTTAGCAACAAATCTTCAAAACTTCCTCCTCATGTGAGATTACACTATTGGCAATTCTGACTAAGAAATCTGGCGGAAATTTTGAAAAGCGAAGGATATTAAAAACACTTTCATCTTAACTTAATAGAGACATGAACTGGTTTTATCCAGCTGCATATATGCGCACGTATCAGTGCTATTTTCTCCTACGAATAAAACCAAAACAGACAAATCTTTAAGCCTGTAACAATGATAAAACAATTTCACAAACGCAAATAGCATTATTTTCCTCGCTATTTTTAATCGAATAGTATGAAAAAAAACTCAGTATAGTCTCTCTCTCTCTCTCTCTCTCTCTCTCTCTCTCTCTCTCTCTCTCTCTCTCTCTCTCTCTCTCTCTCTTGTAGCCTTCATTGATTTGAAAAGGGCAATTTACGTCGCAAATGGAGACATCATTCTACACTAGCTCATTGATTTTATAATCAAAAGAAATCTTTAAGATAAAAACGTGATTATCTACGAAACAGTATCTCTCTTGTGCTGTTTAAGGGAGTATTGAGCACTGCAAAAGAACTTGAACTCTGCACTCCACAAGGTGGAGTACTTGGTCTATTTCTGTTTAATATTCCCCTTCATCATCTTCTTTCCCTACTTCCTGACAATGATAGCACAATCATCACTTGCGATGCAGACAATATATGCATTCACTCAAGATCTTCAGGTCACTTACAATTCTTCATTTCCTCCTAAGAATCAGCATTCTTTTGTGGTCTCACCATTTCCCCTGGAAAAAAGTAGAATCTTCTACCCCAGGCCAACAAGAAATTTGCCTGAGTTTACCGTGGGGAATAATGCTGTACCTATGTGAGGTTAACACTTTCCATTCCAGTAAGACAGCAAGTACACCACATTGTTCAAGAACTGCTGGCCCGGTTACAGTGATCCCTAGCTCCTCTCAAGTGGCTTACTAACTATTTTGCAGGAGTATCTATTGCAGCTGCCAGAACAATATCTATTAACCTCATCTGCTCAGTGGTAGATTATCTTTCCCCTGCACTATGTCAACTCTCCAGATCAACTAGACGGCCTTTCAAATAATTCCAGAACAAAGCAATGAGACTCATCCTAAACTGCCCAACCTCCACTAGAATTGTAAAAATGAAACAGGAATTCTGTCTCCCTCCACATGTTAAGAGAATATACTCCAATGTCACCTACTTCAGTATCAAATGCCTGTATTACCCTCACCTTCCTCCTCACTACTCACATATTATTACGTCTCCACTGGATCTAGATGCAACTCGTCCAAAATTATGCTATGTACACTAGTCAGTATAGTGTGTTCAAGCATTTGAGAACTAAACAACATCATTTCAGAGGATGGGGACCATGGCCATGCACCATGGCTGACTCCTGTGCCGCCAATCTCTTACACACAGGCTTGCCTGAACTTCAATAACAACAGCATTGGAGACCATAGCTCGACTGTATTTGTCCCTCAGTACAGACGATCAACTCTACACAGATGGCTCCCTGCAGCAGGATGGCAGTGCTGGGTATGGTTTTCTCCCAAACCTTGGAACCCTTGCGAGATGACAGGACAGGTCATTGCCTCCCAAAGTCATCAAGCTCCACATATTGTGAACTACATGGACTTCTAGATGCAGTTACTTTAATCACAAGGATCAGAAACAATGGCTTGGTCATCTGCGACCCATCACACAAACCAACATAATAACACCTGGTTATATAAATACTTAGAAAACTAGACATAACCATGTGTCCAGTGCACTTCCCGTGGATTCCCTCTCCCGTAGGACTTCTGGCTAACAGCACCGTTGACCGTCTCGTAAACGCTGTCTGCCGACTGGCCTTCTAGATACTGATGCTCCAACTCTCTTGTGCTGAAGGAAAATGGTGCACCAGGCTGCCCACTCACCCATTGATCGTTGTAGCAATGTTGAGAGGGCTACCAGTGTATAAATACAGCATTATGACCACTTCCTTCCTCACCAACACAGGCATTGTCACAATGGACTCAAGGTTCATCAAAAAAACCTGGTATGTGTGTGAATTTGGCAGCCGGTTGAGTAAGATTGGGTTCCTCACTTCTCCTATAGGTTGCATGATGCACTCAACCTCAACACCCTGGAACACTATTGCCTGGAATGCCCACTTATTACTGAATTTTTACCATAAACATTCACAGTAGTCTACATCTGTAAACAGTTTTTGACAGATAATAATTTGACTGATAAAATTCTCATGTGCCATCCTCACTTTGATGGATACTGAACAAGCATTCATCATCATCATCATCATCTCCTCCTAAGCCTATTGATGCAAAGAGCCTTGGTTAGATTTTGCCAGTTGTCTCTATTTTGAGCTAAAATCAATACTTCTCCATTCATCATCTCCTACTTCGCTCTTCATGGTCCTCATCTATGTAGGCCTAGGTTTTCCAACTCTTCTAGTGCCCCATGGAGCCCAGTTGAAAGTTTGGTGAGTTAATCTCTCTTGGGGAGTGCGCACAGCATGCCCAAACCATCTCCATCTACCCCTCACCATGATCTCATACACATATGGCACTCAAGTAATCTCTCTAATAGTTTCATTTCTAATCCTGTCCTGCCATTTAAATCCCAATATTCTTCTGAGGGCTTTGTTCTCAAATCTACAAAATCTGATGGATGTTGTTTCATTGCCATACCAAGCATTACCTTTAATTACATTTAGTGTGTTGTGATATCAACTTAAGATAGGTATAACCTACCTACAATGCCATAGCAATATTTGTAGTATACAGTAGTTTGACTTCAATTACATTGTGCTAAATTACCAAGAAGTCCATGCATTGAATTAAAAGCCTCTTGACTATATTTTATTTAGCTGTAACTGGAATAAGGCCTAGTAATTTATCATGTTTATGAATTCAAACTCTGAATTTCATTTTGTATTCCATTTGAATTAATTTGGTATAACGCAAGTACTATTTAGAACATAACAATATTATTGTTACTATGTACTCAAATGTTTGATGCCTTTGGGCATAATAAATTGATTAAAGCAGATATCTCTCTCTATCTCTCACACAAAACGTTGGGAAGGATATGGAAAATATAATTTTATAGTAAGAATATAAAATGGTCAGAAATAAATGAAAAACCGAACAAAGAATTGAAAAATGTGTTCGTAAGTGATAATATACAGGTAAATACGGACATACTGTACAAAATACTGGAGAAAATTGTTGAAAAATATGTACCGAAAAAAAAACAATAAACAAGAGACATGCATACCAAGAGACAGAAGGATCTTATTTCAGAAAATTAGAAAGTGGAAGAAAAATCTTGCAAAAGAAAAAATGTATGGAAAATGATGGAAATAAAAAGTAAGATAGAAAATGCAGAACAAAAGATTATACAATCGACAGAAAATGAAAAAAGGGGACTTAGAAGAAAGGACACTTCAAAATATTTGAAAAAAAACCCAAAGTACTTTACTCCTCTGCAAAAAAAGATGAATAAAGGGAGATTAGAAATAGGCCCTCTAAGAATTGAAGGACGGTTAACGAATAAAGATAGGAAATATGCAACATATTAGCAGAAAAATATAAAAGTGAGTTAACGCCAAGAATTGCGAATGAGAATAATGAAACAGAAATGAGAGAAGAAAATGTTGAATATGTAACTGATATAAATATTAATGAAGCAGATATTGTCAAGGCTATAAGCGAAATTAAAAATGGATCAGCAGCCGGACCAGATGGAGTTCCAGCGATTTTGTTAGAAAAAACTACACACACTATCGCGAAGCCGCTTGCAATACTGCTAAGACAAAGTGTAGATATGAGCGAGATATATTTTAAACATAAGTTAGCTTATATAACCCCTATTTTCAAAAGTGGATCAAGACCTCTAGTCTTGATCCACTTTTGAAAAGAGTGGCAATTATAGACCTGTTATTCTAACATCACATATTATAAAGTGTATGAGAGGGTAATAAAAAAGAAAATAATGAATCATTTGGTTAAAACTAATTTGTTTAATATACAGTAGGTCAATACGGTTTTGTGCCCGGAAAAGTACACAAACCCAACTGATAGCACACTATGAAAACATATACAAAAATATGATAAATGAAAAAGACACATATGTGATCCATCTAGATTTTGCAAAAGCCTTGACAAGGTAGACCATAATATATTAGAGAAAAAAATGAGAAAGCATAATATTGTGGGAAAGATAGGAAAATGGGTAAAAGAATTCCTGCAAAGCAGAAAACAGATAGTGGTTGCAAATGACGAGAAATCAGATGAAGATCAGGTAATATCTGGCGTGCCACAGGGTACGGTATTAGCTGCACTGTTGTTTGGTATTCTGATTTCAGACATAGACTGTGATGTTAAAAACTCTGTAATGAGAAGTTTCGCCGATGACACAAGAATAAGTAGAGAAATTACTTGTGATGAAGATAGGAATTCACTACAAAGAGATCTAAACAAAATACATGAATGGGCGGAGATAAATAGGATGGTATTTAACTCCGATAAGTTCGAATCAATAAATCATGGAAACAGAGAAGGAATGGCATATGCATAAAATGGACCAAATTACGAGACAATCACAAACAAGGAAGCAATTAAAGACCTTGGTGTAATGTTAAATAGGAATATGTTATGCAACGACCAAATAGCAACACTGTTGGCTAAATGTAAAGCAAAAATGGGAATGTTATTCAGACACTTTAAAAGAAGAAAAGCTGAACACATGATAATGCTTTACAAAACTTATGTACGTAGTACACTAAAGTACTACAATGTGATATGGTACCCAACTACCAAAAGGATATGGCACAAATAGAGAGTGTACAAAGGTCCTATACTGCTAGAATAGAAGAAGTTAAGGACTTTGACCACTCTGAAAGACTGCAATTTTTAAAACTATACAGTCTAGAAAGGAGAAGAGAACGCTACATGATAATACAAGCATGGAAGTAAATAGAAGGAATTACTGAAAACATCATGGAGCTAAAAATATCAGAAAGAGCAAGCCGAGGCAGATTGATAGTGCCAAAAACTATACCAGGAAAACTAAGGAAAGCGCACAGGACATTAATCCACTACGCACCCGCATCGATAATGTAGCGACTATTTAATGTGCAGCCAGCTCATCTAAGAAACATATCGGGAGTGAGCATAGAAGTGTTTAAGAATAAGCTTGATAAATACCTAAGATGCATCCCAGACCATCCAAGACTGGAAGATGCAAAACACACTGGAAGATGCATTAGCAACTCTCTAGTCAGTCTAGTGGATATACGAGGTACCTCACACTGAGGGACCTCTCTCTCTCTCTCTCTCTCTCTCTCTCTCTCTCTCTCTCTCTCTCTCTCTCTGTAAATTAGCATAACGTTTTCTTATGATTCGGTTTTCCTCTTGATTCCTTCAAGTTAGATGCTACTTATCTTATGAATATACTGTACTCCACTGGTTATCCACCTCTGTCAAAATAGTCAATTTCATAAAATCGATCCCTGTGTGGGGTATGGGGATAAAGAAGTTGACACAGTCCTCGTCTCATTTCCCGAAATCTCCACCACGCTTTGCCTATCCTAGTCAGTGAATTCAGTTCCCAAGAATTCCTACAATACATACAATTCTGCTCAGATGTATTTTACTTCTCACCCGTAACCTTTCAGTATTTACTGTATACTTGTAAAACGTGGTGAAAGGATTTGCGTATCACTATGATCAGCAAAGCTGTACTAGTCAGGGCCAACCATACTGTGTTAGTTTGCTGTGAGTGATCAAACAAAAATCTCCCACCATTACCAATCCGCAGTGACCAGCGTAGTGATGAAAACTGGCCAACCCTAGACACGAATAAAATTCTTTTTTATGAAATTATGCTTAATTTTGGTTCTTCACTCGACAGGAAAATATCGACAATATATTAAATTGATTAAAGCCCTCATGTTCTAACTTTTGCTTTCACCATTTCCTTTGCACGTGTGCCACATACGTACACATGAAACACCATATGGCTTAATATATATATATATATATATATATATATATATATATATTATATATATATATTTCTACCTCATACTTGGGATTGAACGCTAGCCCCTTCTAATGAAAGGCCAGGTCGTTTCCAACCATGCCACGAGAGGTTGGAAACGACCTGGCCTTTCATTAGAAGGGGCTAGCGTTCGATCCCAAATATGAGGTAGAATTTAATTTACATTTGAGCACGATTTTATGTTGATATTTATCCATATATATATATATATATATATATATATATATATATATACATAAACATACATTTATATATATACATACATATACCAAGGCACTTCCCCCTTTTGGGGAGTAGCCGACATCAACAAATGAAACAAAACAAAAAGGGGACCTCTATTCTCTACGTTCCTCCCAGCCTGACAAGGGACTCAACCAAGTTCAGCTGGTACTGCTAGGGTGCCACAGCCCACCCTCCCCTGTTATCCACCACAGATGAAGCTTCATAATGCTGAATCCCCTACTGCTGCTACCTACGCGGTTATCTAAGGCACCGGAGGAAGCAGCGGGCTTACCGCAACTGCGTCACAATCGCTCGCCATTCATTCCTATTTCTAGCACTCTCTCTTGCCTCTTTCA
>NC_090729.1:176517782-176572782 GCF_036898095.1 Palaemon carinicauda | reverse complement strand
TTAACGAAAAAGCAACTGATTTAGATACATTGCTGCTCGTGGCACTTGAGATTGAATTAAAATTATGATGAAATAAATGGCTCAAACTATCTGAGTTGTTGTCAAGCTGTATTAATTTTATTTGACCGTGAGGAGAAAAGACTTATTTAATTAGCATAATGTCAGCATTCTATCCATAAAGACGAAAGTAATATAAATTACAATTTCAACATGAAAATACACCATGCTAAAATTGTTAATATTACTTAATAAAAGGAAATATTCATTGGAAACAAGCCGAGATGGCAGTTAACTAGTTCACTAAGTTTCCATGGAAACTTATAGCCCCAGATACCACGTGGCTTCCATTAAGGTATATTTTCCTTTGTCTTACCTTCCTCTGTAATGTTTGCATGCTGATGCCATCTATTGTTGGTATTTAGAAGTAGTGGCAGAAGTTGAAATATGTCTAAAACCTATAGTAAATTTTGTTGATATAATGGTAATAAATATTTACCATAAAAGTTCAAAGAATACAATAGTAAGTTTGCATGAATTAATACAAAGAACTTCTTAAATAACATCGCAAAATAAAATGAAAGAACAGAATCTAGGAAATTCTTCATTCAATTTTGGCAATACCATATATGGGCGGAGCCTCAGGTGACAAGGATCACGGATTACAACACTAGCTTGGCGATTATACTAAACATTAACGAATCCTTGCTGCGTTTAATTTAGGATATTTAAGCTGTATATGCATTTTTTTCATGCATTAATTCAAAAACAAAATGAATAGATATACGTATGAACAGAAAGTAACCTCATAACGTGTACTTTAAGGAAAAAATTTTAAACCCCCAGATCAATAAACCTCTGAGGACATCTACCGGCAACTAATAGAAGTGTAGAAGATACTTCTACTTGCTATGAAATACTATAATAATTAATTTTGGAATAAACCAGTAAAATCGTAATTTTTCATTCTTATGATTACGAGGAAATTTTATATGAGGTCTATACACCTAATACCAATTATTGATATATTTAGATCAATATTAAAGAAAAATACAAGAGGTTGTGTGATTATATGTCTGGGAATACCGTTCAATGACGTAGTAGGCAAACGTCGGAAGGAGAAACTACCTTACCACAGTAATTTGATATCACAATGATTTAAATATGAGTAATCACGATTAGAGCAAAGAATTCTACTAGGAGATTACTACTATAAGTGATGAAATAGGTTTCAGTCCCTCAAATCATATGGTAAGCAACAAATTTTCAACCCTTCCTGCTCATGTAAGATTACACTATTGGCAATTCTGACTAGGAAATCTGGCGGATATTTTGAAAAGCGAAGGATATTAGAAACACTTTAAGCTTAACCTAATACAGATATGAACTGGTTTTATCCAGCTGCATATATGCACACATATCTGTGCTATTTTCATCCTACGAGTAAAACCAAAATATACAAATCTTTAAGCCTGTAACAATGATAAAACAATTTCACAAACGCAAATAGCATTATTTTCCTCGCTATTTTTAATAGAATAGTATGAAGAAAAACCTCAGTATAGTAAATACTCTATCACATTAATTTCATAAGTGCTCTCTCTCTCTCTCTCTCTCTCTCTCTCTCTCTCTCTCTCTCTCTCTCTCTCTCTCTCTCTTGTAGCTTAATTGATTTGAAATGGGCAGATGACGTCGCAAATGGAGACATCCTCCTACACTAGCTCATTGCTTTTAGAATCAAAATAAATCTTTGAGATGAATACGATGAATACGTGGTTATCTAAGAAACAGAATTTCACTTGTGCTGTTTAAGGGACTATTGAGCACTGCAAAAAAAAAAAAAAAAAAAAAAAAACTTGATATCGGCACTCCACAAGGTGGAGTACTTGGTCCATTTCTGTTTAATATTCACCTTCATCGCCTTCTTTCCCTACTTACTAACAATGATAGCACAACCATCACTTGTTATGTACACAATTATGCATTCACTCAAGATCTCCGGGTCACTTGCAATGCTTCATTTCCTACTTATAAGATTCAGCATCCTCCTGTGGTCTCACCATCTCCCATGGTAAAATTAGAATCTTCTACCCTAGGCCAGCAAGGAATGTGGCAGAGTTTACTGTGGGGAACAATGTTGTAACTATGTGGGGATAACACCTTCCATTCCCGTAAGAAAGCAAGTTCACCATATTGTTCAAGAACTGCTGGCCCGGTTACAGTGATCCATGGCTCCTCTCAAGTGGCGTACTAATTACTTTGCAGGGGTATCTATTGCAGTTGCCTGAACAATGTCTATTAACCTCATCTGCTCAGTGGTAGATTATCTTTCCCCTGCACTACGTTAACGCTCAAGATCAACTATACGGCCTTTCAAAAATTTCCAGAACAAAGCAATGAGACTCATCCTAAACTGCCCAACCTCCACTAAAATTGTAAACATGAAAAATGAATTCCGTCTCCCTCCATATGTTAAGAGAATATACCCCAATGTCGCCTACTTCAGCATCAAATGCCTGTATTACCCTCACCTTTCACCTCACTACTCACATAACATCACGTCTTCACTGGATCTAGATGCAACTCGTCCACAATTACGCTATGTACAATAGTCAGTACAGTGTGTTCAAGCATTCGGGGATTAAACAACATCATTTCAGAGGATGGGAACCATGGCCATGCACAATGGCTGACTCCTGTGCTGCCAATCTCTTACACACAGGCTTGCCTAAACTTCAATAACAACAGCATTGGAGACCATCGCTCGACTGTATTCGTCCCTCAGTACAGACGATCACCTCTACACAGATGGCTCCCTGCAGCAGGACGGCAGTGCTGGGTATGGTTTTCTCCTAAACCTTGAAACCCTTGCGATAGGGCTGGACAGGCCATTGCCTCCAAAAGTCATCAAGCTCCACATATTGTGAACTACATGGATCATTAGATGCAGTTACTTTAATCACATGGATCAGAAACAATGGCTTGGTCATCTGCGATCCATCACAAAAACCAACATAATAACACCTGGTTATATAAATACCTAGACAACTAGACATAGCCATGTGTCCAGTGCACTTCCTGTGGATTCCCTCTCCCATAAGACTTCTGGCTAACAGCACCGTTGACCGTCTCGTAAACGCTGTCTGCCGACTGGCCCTCTAGATGCTGATGCTCAAACTCGAACTCTCTTGTGCTGAAGAAAAATCGTGCACCAGGCTGCCCACTCACCCATTGATCGTTGTAGTAATGCTGAGAGGGCTACCAGTGTATAAATACAGCACTATGACCACTTCCTTCCTCACCAACACAAGCATTGTCGCAATGGACACAAGGTATGTGCGTGACTTTGGCAGCCGGCTGAGCAAGATGGAGTTCCTCACTTCTCCTATAGGTTGCATGACGCACTCAACCTCAACACCCTGGAACACTATTACCTGGAATGTCCACTTATTACTAAATTTTTACCATAAACATTCACAGTAGTCGACATCTGTAAACAGTTTTTGACAGATAATTATTTGACTGATGAAATTCTCATGTGCCATCCTCACTTTGATGGATACTGAACAAGCATTCATCATCATCATTGCCTCCTAAGCCTATTGATGCAAAGAGACCCGGTTAGATTTCGCCAGTTGTTTCTATTTTGAGCTAAAATCAATACTTCTCAAATCATCCTCTCCTACTTCGCTCTTCATAGTCCTCAGCTATGTAGGCCTAGTTAATCTCTCTTGGGGAGTGCAAACAGCATGCCCAAGCCATCTCCATCTACCCCTTCCCATGATCTCATACAAAAATTACACTCAAGTAATCTCAATAATAGTTTCATTTCTAATCCTCTCCTGCCATTTAACTCCCAATATTCTTCTGAGGGATTTGTTCTTAAATCTACAAAATCTGTTGGATGTTGTTTCATTGTCATACCAAGCATTACCTTTAATTACATTCGACTGTGTTGTGATATCAACTCAAGATAGGTATAACCTACCTGCAATGCCATTGCAATATTTGTGCTAAATTACCGAGAAGTCCATGCATTGAATTAAAAGCCTCTTGCCTATATTTTATTTAGCTGTAACTGGAATAAGGCCTAGTAATTTATCATACTCATGAATTCAAACTCTGAATTTCATTTTGTATTCCATTTGAATTAATTTAGTATAACGTAAGTACTATTTAGAACAAAACAATATTATTATTACTCTCTCTCTCTCTCTCTCTCTCTCTCTCTCTCTCTCTCTCTCTCTCTCACTAATTTGAAAAATTAGTGAATATTGTAGTTTACAGACCCCCAAATACTAAGGAGTTCGACATAATAATAGAAAAAATAGATGATATATGTAGAAACCATAAAGATTGGAATATACTCCTATCCCGAGATTTTAACTTTCCTTTCGTGGATTGAAAAGAACAGATAGAAGAAAGTGGTTGTATATATGCAAAAAAAAAAAAAAAAAAAGAATAAGGATAGCGCAGAAGATATGAGGCAATTTGAAAAGCTACAAGATATGCTCTTAGAACATAATATGCAACAAATAAACCACATTCCAACAAGAAAGGAAAATGTCCTAGATTTAGTATTTGTGAATGAGGTGAATTATGTTAAAGAAATAATAGTGTATAACACGGGAATTTTAGACCACAATGTCATAGAATTAATAGTCCATTCCATAGCAAGTGATCGCAGAGATAACCAAAGCACAAAATGTTGGGAAGGATATGGAAAATATAATTTTTATAGTAAGAATATAAAATGGTCAGAAATAAATGAAGAACTGAACAAAGAATGGAAAAAATGTGTTCGTAAGTGATAATATACAGGTAAATACGGACATACTGTACAAAATACTGGAGAAAATTGTTGAAAAGTATGTACCGAAAAAAAAAAAACAATAAACAACATACATGCATACCAAGAGACAGAAGGATCTTATTTCAGAAAATTAAAAAGTGGAAGAAAAATCTTGCAAAAGAAAAAATGTATGGAAAATGATGGAAATAAAAAGTAAGGTAGAAAATGCAGAAAAAAAGATTATACGATCAAAAGAAAATGAAAAAAGGGACTTAGAAGAAAGGACACTTCAAAATATCAAGAAAACCCCAAAGTACTTTACTCCTATGCAAAAATGATGAATAAAGGGAGATTAGAAATAAGCCCTCTAAGAATTGAAGGACGGTTAACGAATAAAAAAAAAGGAAATATGCAACATATTAGCAGAAAAATATAAGAGTGAATTCACGGCAAGAATTGCGAATGAGAATGAAACAAAAATGAGAGAAGAAAATAGTGAATATCTAACGGATATGGATATCAATGAAGCAGATATTGTGCAGGCTTTAAGCGAAATTAAAAATGGATTAGCGGCCGGGCCAGATGGAGTTCCAGCCATTTTGTTAAGAAAAACTGCACACACTATCGTGAAGCTGCTTGCAATACTGCTAAGACAAAGTGTAGAGATGAGCCAGATATATGTTAATCATAAATTAGCATATATAACCACTATTTTCAAAAGTGGATCAAGACTAGAGGCAAGAAATTATAGAACAGTTAGTATAACATCACATATTATGAAAGTGTAGGAGAGGGTAATAAGAAAAGAAAATAATGAATCATTTGGTTAAAAATAATTTGTTTAATATAGGTCAACACGGTTTTGAGCCCGGAAAAAGTACACAAACACAACTGATAGCACACTATGAAAACATATACAAAAATATGATAAATGAAAAAGACACAGATGTGATCTATCTAGATTTTGCAAAAGCCTTTGACTAGGTAGACCATAATATATTAGAGAAAAAAATGAGAAAGCATAATATTGTGGGAAAGATAGGAAAATGGGTAAAAGAATTCCTGCAAAACAGAAAACAGATAGTGGTTGCAAATGACGAGAAATCAGATGAAGATCAGGTAATATCTGGCGTGCCACAGGGTACGGTATTAGCTGCACTGTTGTTTGTTATTATGATCTCAGACATACACTGTGATGTTAAAAACTCTGTAGTGAGAAATTTCGCCGATGACACAAGAATAAGTAGAGAAATTACTTGTGATGAAGATAGGAACTCACTACAAAGAGATCTAAACAAAATATATGAATGGGCGGAGATAAATAGGATGGTATTTAACTCCCATAAATTCGAATCAATAAATTATGGAAACAAAGAAGGAATGGTATATGCATACAAGGGACCTAATAACGAGACAATCACAAACAAGGAAGCAATTAAAGACCTTGGTGTAATGTTAAGTAGGAATATGTTATGCAACGACCAAATAGCAACACTGTTGGCTAAATGCAAAGAAAAAATGGGAATGTTATTCAGACACTTTGAAACAAGAAAAACTGAAGACATGATTATGCTTTACAAAACTTATGTACGTAGTACACTCGAGTACTGCAATATGATAAGGTACCCACACTACCAAAAGGATATTGCACAAATAGAGTGTACAAAGGTCCTATACTGCTAGAATAGAAGAAGTTAGGGACCTTGACTACTGGGAAAGACTGCAATTTTTAAAACTATACAGTCTAGAAAGGAGAAGAGAACGCTACATGATAATACAAGCATGGAAGCAAATAAAAGGAATTACTGAAAACATCATGGAGCTAAAAATATCAGAAAGAGCAAGCCGAGGTAGATTAATAGTGCCAAAATCTATACCAGGAAAACTAAGGAAGGCGCACAGGATATTAATCCACTACGGACCAGCATCGATAATGCAGCAACTATTTAATGCGCTGCCAACTCATCTAAGAAACATATCAGGAGTGAGCGTAGATGTGTTTAAGAATAAGCTCGATAAATACCTAAGATGCATCCCAGACCATCCAAGACTGGAAGATGCTAAATACGCCGGAAGATGCATTAGCAACTCTGGTGGATATACGAGGTGCCTCACACTGAGGGACCTGGGGGAACCCAACCACAGAAGAAGGCAATAAGGCTCTCTCTCTCTCTCTCTCTCTCTCTCTCTCTCTCTCTCTCTCTCTCTCTCTCTCTCTCTAAATTAGCATAACGTTTTCTTATGATTCGGTTTACCTCTTGATTCCTTCAAGATAGATGCTACTTATCTTATGAATATACTGTACTCCACTGGTTATCCACCTCTGCCAAAATAGTAAATTTCACAAAATCAATCCCTGTGTGGGGTATGGGATGAAGAAGTTGACACAGTCCTCGTCTCATTTCTAGAAACCTCCACCATGCTCTGCCTTTCCTAGTCAGTGAATTCAGTACCCAGTGTTACTCGACTGTGGTGGGTGACTATTACAATGGTGTTGGTAATAGGGTAGATTATAAGCCAGAGAGAGAAAACTGCAATAGATCCAGCTACTGTTTCATTTTAAGAATTCCTACAATACATAAAATTCTGCTCAGATGTGTTTTAATTCTCACCCGTAACCTTTTAGTATTTATTGGAAACTTGTAAAACGTGGTGAAAGCGTTTGCGTATCGCTATGATCAGCAAAGCTGTACTAGTCAGGGCCAACCATACTGTGTTGGTTTGCTGTGAGTGATCAGACAAAAATCTCCCACCATTACCAACCCCAGACATGAATAATTTTTTTTTTTTATGAAACTATGCTTGATTTTGGTTCTTCACTCGCCATGAAAATATCGACAATATATTAAATTGATTAAACCCCTCAAGTTCTAACTTTTGTTTTCACCATTTTGTTTGCATGTGTGCCACATACGTGCACATAAAACAAGATATGGCTTAATATATGTGTGTATATATGTATATATATATATATATATATATATATATATATATATATATATATATATATATATATAAACATATATATATATATTTATATATATAATATAATATTATATGATATATATGAACTCTTCAAAATATTCAGTTTCCTTAGCTATTTTGGCAAAAGGAAATAAAAGGATATATTTCACATGACAAAAATGTGTCTGAAAAGCTAAATTCGTACTGACAATTAAGGAACATCGTCTGATTCTTTTCAGTTATTGTAGCAGAGTTCTTAAAAATGGATTATTTATGTTAACATGAGATCATTTAGGCTAAAAACTAAATTTGTGAAACAGCGATGTAAACAAATTGGTGACTGATGTTGCAGAAAGCGTATGATACAGTTGATAGAGAAGCAATGTGGAATGTGATGAGGTTATATGGAGTTAGTGGGAGGTTGTTGCAAGCAGTGAAAAGTTTCTACAAATGTAGTAAAGCATGTGTTAGAATAGGAAATGAAGTGAGTGATTGGTTTCCGGTGAGAGTGGGGCTGAGACAGGGATGAGTGATGTCGCCGTGGTTGTTTAACTTGTATGTTGATGGAGAGGTGAGAGAGGTAAATGCTCGAGTGCTTGGACGAGGATTAAAACTGGTAGACGAGAATGAATGGGAGGTAAATCAGTTGTTGTTTGCGGATGATACTGTACTGGTTTCAGACACAGAAGAGAAGCTTGGCCGATTAGTGACAGAATTTGGAAGAGTGTGTGAGAGAAGGAAGTTGAGAGGTAATGTGGGTAAGAGTAAGGTTATGAGATGTACGAGAAGGGAAGGTGGTGCAAGATTGAATGTCATGTTGAAAGGAGAGTTACTTGAGGAGGTGGATCAGTTTAAGTACTTGGGGTCTGTTGTTGCAGCAAATGGTGGAGTGGAAGCAGATGTACGTCAGAGAGTGAATGAAAGTTGCAAAGTGTTTGGGGGCAGTTAAGGGAGTAATAAAAAATAGAGGGTTGGGCATGAATGCAAAGAGAGTTCTATATGAGAAAGTGATTGTACCAACTGAGATGTATGGATTGGAGTTGTGGGGAATGAAAGTGATGGAGAGACAGAAATTGTGTTTGAGATGAAGTGTCTAAGGAGTATGGCTGGTGTATCTCGAGTAGATAATGTTAGGAACGAAGTGGTAAAATCAAAATCTTCATCTAACGACCTCTTTGAAAAGAGATCTGGGCACCATTTCTGATGCAGAGATTTCATGGAAATTTCTTTTATATCACGATTAAAGTAATGATGATTACATATTCCATGATTTTGGGTCAAAATCTTCCATATCCTAACTACAAATATAGTATATATGAAAGGATTATTTTAATGATGTTACGGTTCTTAAAATATTCTATTTCAATTGTGAATTACTTCTCTTGTTGTTCTCTTATTTCCTTTCCTCACTGGGCTATTTTCCCTGTTAGAGCACTCGGGCTTATAGCATCAGGCTTTTCCAACTAGGGTTGTAGCTTAGCATTTAATAATAATAACAATAAAAATAATAATAATAATAATAATAAAAAAAGTTCATCAAAGATTCATGAAATTATAGAAACCTTATTATTTTTGAAAATTACAATTCAAGTTTAATATTGCAAACTGACTAATTACAGATGTCGTAACGATGGATATTGCGATATGAAGGAAAATGCAATGAAGTTCTTCTGTATTCAATGCGCTACAAAATTATGTAAAATATTTAACGAAGTCTTTGGAAAATTAACACAAATGTAATATGATTAAAATTACTAGCCAAGTTACAACCCTGTTGGCAAAGCAGTGTTACACCTTATTGAATCCAACATGGAAAGCAGCCCAGTGAGGAAAGAAAATGCAAATTAAGTTATAAATAAGTAATAAATACAAATATGAAATATTATAAGACTAGTAAAAACTGTATAACTATACTTCGTCTACTTGCTGAATAGAAAAACATTTGCAAAATGTTGAACTTCTGAAGTTCTGCCGATTCTTCGTGGTAGTTATGATAGTATTGAATTTCATAATTGAATGAAATCAGCAGTAATATGTCAAGAATCGTGTTGACAGTAGGCCTCGATAGACTAAAATAATTAAATAAAATTATCTTTATAGAAGATAACATGCCACTCTCATCATGATTGTTCAATATCATGGCCCATTCTCATGAAACAAATGGAATTGGCAATTATCTTGTTAAACAATTCCCTAAGGAATCGCGTGCCTATAATACTCTAAGCAAACATGGTTTGCTATAAGGTCGATTTTACTTCCTTCTATATTTGTTCGTAGACCAGACATACAACGACATCTATTGTCGACATTCGGGAAAATCACCATACAGTAAATTTTCCTGAAATCCTACTGTCATTCTCTTTGTTATACTAGTTAACAAGAATAGCGTTTCTAAAAATTAGAAGAAATAATTACATTCATTTTCTTAATATTTTACAATTTCTTTCTTGAGTAATATAATCAAAATAAAGTAAAAAAAAAAAATGTCATAGAATTCTAGCCATACCTTATGACAACATAGAAATTAGAATGACAACTATTTAAAGGCGATTGTAAAAGTTAATTCAATCATAAGCGAACGCATCTCAAACTAAATTAAAACATCGATTCACATTCGTTACTAAAGATACATTTGGCAATAGGTAATTGTTTTTCTTTAGTTTCTCTTGTTTTAAATATATGTTAGTTGCCTATTCTGACTGGACACTGTCATCAATTCTGATAATTATTAATGCCTTGGGCGGATATTTTCTTTTAAGTTTGGATAACTTTAAACGCACGATTTATAAAAAAACGTTTTTTTTCCTATCAATAAAAATCATGATTAAGCATTCATTCAAAAGAAAAATCTAGATTTGGATAAAGAGTAAGTTTAACGTTGTATCGTACACATTTAGTAAAACATTGACAAACAATGCCTGCAGGGAGGACTGTACCAATGCCTGTCATCCCTGCAGACATTGCTTCGGCTCAGGGCATAGGTTCGAATCTTTGTCCAGTCAGAAGCATTCATCATAAATGCATTTCCAGTGGATAAACATTCCCAAAGGTTGAATTCAGTTTAAATTCCATTGTGGTTGTTGCTTACATTTACAACTATAAGAACGACAAACCTTTGAGAACATGTATCAGTAATTAATATTAACGAGGAGGATCCTAAATTTTGTATTGATAGACATTCGTGGTTTCTTTGGGAAAGGCAACAAAACTAATTCGCTCTTATAATGACATAAAACTAAAAGTCAGGACCTTGATCTTAATAATAATCATATAAAATATCATTATGCAAAGGGAAAATTATACCGAAGGTGTAAATATTGGACACAAAATCGATCCCAATGGAGGGTTTTATGTAAACTTGTCCCGTTTCTCTATATCGCCATTTTGCCTAACCAGATTCTATCCTGTGAATTTAACACCTGGTTTTACTCGGCTGTGGTTGGTCTGAGGTACTCTGAGGCAGTGAAAGAACTGCTATTAGCCCAGCTCATTTATTTGACATTGAAATAACAGCTCAAGGGTAATTGAAAACCTCATTAAAAGTTTGTATAAGAAAATCTTGTAAATACCAGAAGAGGCTCTATTTTATCGAATTATATATCAAGCACTGGAATTTGCATTATTACCTCTTCTCGTACACATATACCGTTGATTTATTTCCTTTCCTCACTGGGCTATTTTCCTTATGGCATTCTGCTTTTGCTACCAGGACTGTAGCTTGGTCATTATTATTATTATTATTATTATTATTATCATCATTATTATTACTTACTTACTTACTAAGCTACAACCCTAGTTGCAAAAGCAGGATGTTATAAGCCCATGGACCCCAAAAGGGAAAATAGCCCAGTGAGGAAAGGAAACAAGGAAAAACAAAATATTTTGTGAACAGTAACATCAAAATAAAACAATAAAACAACCAACCAAAACTACAAAAACATGATCTTATTGGGAGTCGAGTGCAACGTTTGAAATGCATTGGACATCAAAGAAAAACTTATATTTTACCTAATATAAGCAGAAATTCGTCTTACTTTGCAGCATTCATGGGTACATCTCAGCACTAAAGATAACGCTTGAAGATACAGTAGTTAAAGTGAACGCCTTTATCATAGAAGTATTTTTTTAATTGATGACCCTATAACCGTTATGAATCGAATTGTAAAGTTACTTTAAAGAAAAGTAAGAGGAAAAACCTTCCCCGTGTGATATATGCTTCAGTTAAGATAATTCCATAATGAACTCCAACTCCCCTTTCTTCCTGTCACCAAAATGGAAGGAAAAAACATGCCATAAATGAATAGTGTGAAAATTGTATCAGTTCGAGAAACTTTGCTGTGTCATTTTACTGACTAGATACGAAGGTAGAAACTTCTATCACCTACGATATTGCTAAATGGAAACCTGCATTTTATATTTCCTTTATAGTTCTGGCGTCCAAAATATTCTCACAGAATTTGAAGTCTTTGATCCAGCTCTCTGAAAGGGTTCTTGCTTATTCAGCACAGCATCACATAACATTAGCATTCTTTACTTGCTTATGCTATACTTTCACTCTAATCAGATTGATTTTTGGAATGAATAATGAATGAATGTCCAAGGAACCCAGAAAGATAATTACTGAAACAAATGATAAGTCTTTTTCCTCTAGCATTAGAGTAGACACTTGTATAAATCACAACATTACATTATACCAGATGCAAAACTTTTAGCTTTAACAAGGGTCTCTGGTAATCCAGACTCATTCATATTCTTCCCAATTGCACTGAATATGCACACCTCTAAGTGAAAGGTTCCAAACAGGACAAAAACCTCATCATGCTGAGGTTGTTCTATGAGATCTCATGAAACCACTCCATATGGCTGTCCACATTATTTAGCACATTTCTGTGTTATTCTCATAGGTAATTTTTCATAAAATCTACTACTAATCAAAATTTTAGGTTTTTTATATATTTTTTTTCTGTATGAGCTAAACTTCTTTTAGTCGATAATACATCTGGATGGGAAATAATATGAAAATTAATAACATAATGTTTGTATCTAAGATGAAGTATCACAGGCATTTATCGACAAGCATTAATGAGGAAAACCACCAACGTCAACAATGATAGGCATTCAGAAGTCCCCATTCTTATCTGGAAATGCCAGGATTGAACCGTTCAAAAGACCCCTTACTTATCTGAAAAGACCATGTCTGAACCGTTCTAATGACCCCTTTCTTATAAAAAAAAGCCAGGAATGAACTGTTCAAAAAGCCCCTTTCTTATCTGTAAATGCCAGGACTGAACAGTTAAAAATGCCCCTTTCTTATCTGGAAATGCTATAATTGAACAGTTCAAAGACCCCTTTCTAATCTGAAAATGCCAGAACTGAACTGTTCAAGAGATCTCTTTCTTATCTGGAAATTCCACGAATAAACCGTCCAAAAGACCGCTTTCTTTTCTGGAAATGCCAGGATTGAACAGTTCAAAAGACCCCTTTCTTATCTGAAAATGCCAGGACTGCACCGTTCAAAACACATCGTTCTCATCTGAAAATGCTAGAACTGGACTGTTCAAAATATCCTTTGTTATCTGGAAATGCCAAGACTGAACTGTTCAAAATATTCGTCTCTTATCTGGAAATGCCAGGATTAAAAAGTTCAAAAGACCCCTTTTTTTATCTGAAAATACCAGGACTGAACCGTTCAAAAGACCCCTTTCTTATCTGAAAATGCCAGAACTGAACTGTTCAAGAAATCCCTTTCTTATCTGGAAATTCCAGGACTGAACCGTCAAAAAGGCCTCTTTCTTATCTGAAAATGTCATGACTGAACTCTTCAAAAGACCCCTTTCTTAACAGAAAATGCCAGAACTGAACTGTTCAAGATATCTCTTTCTTATATGATAATACCAGGTCTAATCCATTCAAAACACCCAGTTCTTATTTGAAAATGCCAGAACTGAACTGTTCAAGATATCCCTTTATTATCTGGAAATGCCAGGACTGAATCCTTCAAAGGACCACTTTCTTATCTGAAAATGCCAAGAACTGACCTGTTCAAGATATCCCTTTCTTATCTGGAAATTTCAGGACTGAACCGTCCAAAATACCCATTTCTTAACTGAAAATGTCCGGGATGAACTGTTCAAGATACCCCTTTCTTGTCTGGAAATGCTATGGTTGAACGTTCAAAAGAACCCCTTTTTAGCTTAAAATGCCAGAACTAAACTGTTTAAGATATATCTTTCTTATCTGAGAATGCCAGGATTGAACCGTTCAAAACACCCCGTCTTTATCTGAAAATACCAGAACTGAACTTTTCATGATATCCCTTTCTTATCTGGAAATGCAAAGATTGAACTGTTCAAAATATCCTGTTCTATCTGGAAATGCCAGGACTAAACAGTTCAAGACTCCTTTCTTATCTGAAAAAGCCAGGACTGAACCGTTCAAGATATCTCTTTGTTATCTGAAAATGCCAGGACTGAACTGTTCAAAAGACCCCTTTCTTATCTGAAAATGCCAAGAACTGAACTGTTGAAGATATCCCTTTCTTATCTGAAAATTTCAGGACCAAACCCTCCAAAAGACCCATTTCTTGACTGAAAATGTCCGGAATGTACTGTTCTAGCTCCCCCTTTCTTGTATGGAAATGCTATGATTGAACTGTTCAAAAGACCCCCTTTTTAGCTGAAAATACCAGAATTGAACTGTTTAAGATATCTCTTTTTTTATCTGAGAATGCCAGGATTGAACCGTTCAAAACACCCGGTTCTTATCTGATAATACCAGAACTGAACTGTTCATGATATTACTTTCTTATCTGGAAATGCCAAGATTGAACTGTTCTAAATATCCCTTTCTTATCTGGAAATGTCAGGACTGAAGAATTAAAAAAACTCCTTTTCATCTGAAAAACCAGGACTGAACCGTTCAAAAGATCACTTTCTTATCTGAAAATGCCAGAACTGAACTGTTCAAGATATCCCTATATTATCAGTAAATTCCAGGACTAAACCATCCAAAAGACCCGTCTCTTATCTGGAAATTCCAGGACTGAACCGTTCAAGATACCGCTTTCTTAGATGAAAATACCAAGACTGAACTGTTCAAAAGACCCCTTTCTTATCTGAAAATGCTAGAATTGAGCCGTTCTTGAGCATGACTTTTGTTTCAATTGCATATAATGGCACAAAAAGAGAATTTCTTTTCTTGAGCTTTATGTAATGACTCATTGACTTACACTTGTCATAGGATAAGTTTCCCACTTGTGTTCTTAAACGCAATTAAAGGTGAATTTTTGGGGAATTGGGGACCGGCCCCCGATTAATGCCATTAATGAGCAAATCAAGAAGTTGGCTTTCTCTGTTATTTCGGTAATATCTATGGAAACCCACCATCAGACCTTTTGTACGAAATACTGTAATCAAACTCAAGCTAGCTCCCGGTCTAAAAGATTCACAGTAGTTGGTATATGTAACCAAATGTTAACAGACAAAAATTTGCCCTCCTCACTCTGGTGGACACTAAACAAAACATTACCTTTCATTAAATTGGGGCTAAATTACACAAAACTCCATGGTATTGAATTGAGAACCTATTGCCTACATTTTCACGAAATCAAACTCTAAATTCAATCTTGTATTCAATATGAATTCTTTAATTATAACCTAATTACTATATAATTTTAATCCATATCATTGTTAGTATGTAATTAAATGTTTAAGGTCAATGGGCGTATTAAATTGATTTAAACAAATCTCTCTCTCTCTCTCTCGTTGGAATTGAATGGACCCTATGACGTAATGAACTGGCCAAACTAACGAAGTGCGGATTACCTTTGCCAATTTGATATATCAATATATAAAGAAAGGACATATATGATGAACATCACATTCGTGTTTTAAAATGGAAAGAATTGTAATTACCTCCCTTCGAAATGACAGGGTGACCCACCAATAAAAAGCTTATAAATTTGAACCAGCAATGATAATTAGCTTAGTACCATTAAAATAGCTTGACTGTACAGCCCCAGAGGGACACGTGGCTCGCAATAAGGCATATTTTCCTTTACCTTACTATTGTCACAATTATGATATACTAGCGTCATCTATTGTTGGTATGTGGAAAAACTAGTTGAAGGGACATTTTCTCGAAAAACTATTGTCTTTTTTTTTCTAGATAAAATGTAGAATATATATTTACTTGAAACAACAATTGAGATTTATAGTTATTCAACCTAAATTGATACAAACAACTTTTAAAGCAATATATCAATCACAATTATTGAAAAGCTTCTAAGAAATTCTTCATTCAATTCTGGCAATCCCCATATAGGGGCGGAGTCTAGGGCGAGAAGAAATCAGGATTAGAACACTAACTTTGAAATAATTTAGTCATATTAAACATATGCGATTCTATGTTACGTCTCATTTCAAATAATTCAAGTTTCATATTTATTTTGTATTAATTGTTAAAGATAGCTTGGCCAATGAATCTATAATTTTCCATATTTTCCCGTTTTGAAGACGTAGGTGTTTGCTATCCTGACAAAAAAAATTCCCGCCAGTTTTGAAAAAAATAATTGCGATTCGTGGATGTTTTCTTTTAGGAGTAAGGAATCGTAAAACTTACTTATAATAAAGACTTTGTTTATTTCCTACACAAACAGGAGATATGGTGATGCATTATTTTTATATATGAAATGAATAATTATACATATGAACAGGATGTATTTTCATAATGTACACTCGAAGATAGAATTTTTAAACTACAAGAATGGTAAGTCTCTGAGGACATCTACTGGTGACTATTGGAAATGTAGAAGATGCTACTATTTGCTTTGAAATACTATAATGTTTTATTTAGGAAATAGCTACAAAAACCTTTTATTTTCACATATATGATTACTTGGATATTTTGTAATAAAAAGTTGTACCATTGATGATAATTGTTTGACGAGTTTTGATCAATATCAAAGAAATAACAAGACGTCCTCTCGTCTAATATCTGGGAATACATTTAAATGGCGTAGATGAACTTAAGGAGAAACAGTCCGACTACAATGATTTGATAGCATAATAACATCAGTCAAGATAATTAGGAGGTTAATAAAGAATTATGTTTGCAAAATGATTACAATAAGTTAAAATGAAGGTACCAAATAACTAAATTATATGGCAAGCAATTGATTTGAATAATTTACTCTTCTTGTAAAATTAGGGGATTGGCCATCCTGATTAATAAATCTGGCGCCTAATTTGAAAACCAAGGGATATCAATAACACTTTAAATTTACCTTCACTAAAACAGCAATTGATCTACATTCTCGTTTACATTCAGTGACAAAAAACTGTTTTACGAAATTTATTAAAAAAAATTTTTATAAATGCAATAAAAACGAAATATGTGCTGAATAAACATCTATGATTTTTCTCTCACTTTTAACTTACGCTGGGCTTCCAGATCCTGGATCGCTTTCCACGATGTTCCTCATAAGAAGTTTTAGTCTCGCTGAGGGCAATCATTTCAATGTCCTTCCACTTACAAAATCTCATCTCATGTATGGTCTTTGATGCATGTAGCTATCAATAGATACGGTTGAGCGTGAGGCTTCAAGCATACCAAGAAAAAAACTTTTTATATTAGAGATATAAAGTCCGAGGGCATAGATTAAAGCCTCTTCTATGTTATTCCTTTATTTACTTTGTCGGTCGACAGCAGATTCAACCATATTATATAACTTTTTTTTTTTCAAGGGTAAATTGAACAATAAAAATAAACTTCAATAATGATATATTCCCATGTCTCTGTTCTAAATTTTCATTTCAATGAGATTGGTAATCTGCTTAAGAGATTAATTTAATGCCGTGATTCATACAAGGTGTCTAATACTGGAAGAGAAAGGCTTATTATTTCCGTAATTGCTTTTATGAGCTCCTTGTACATTGATTAATTTTTTTTCAAAATACAATTTAATTAAAGTGAAAGTACAGCACAAGAAAGTAGAGAATACTAATACTTCCATGTGATGCGGTGCTTAAGAAGGACGCTTCTAATAGGCGAGGGGGGGGGGGTCAAATACACTTTTGTGAACATCAAGGAAAAACAGTTTTTTTTTTTTTTTTTTTTTTTTTTTTTTTGGTCATCATGTGCAATTGAAACGAAAATCATGCTCAAGATCGGCTCAATCTTGGCATTTTCAGATAAGAGAGAGGTCTTTAGAATGGTTCAGTTCTGGAATTTCCAGATAAGAAAGGAATATCTTGAACAGTTCAGTTCTGGCATTTTCAGATAAGAAAAGGGTCTTTTGAACGGTTCAGTCCTGACATTTCCAAATAAGAAATGGGTCTTTTGAACGGCACGGACCGGTCTAGACATGAAATTTCCGGATAAGAAAGGGGTCTTTTGGTTGGTTCATTCCTGGAATTTCCTCATAAGAATGGGATCTTTTGAATGGGTGAATCCTGGAATATCCAAATAAGAAAGGGGTCTTGTGAACGGTTCAGTCCTGGCATTTCCAGATAAAAAAGGGGTCTTTGAAGGCCTACCATTACTGGCATTGATAGCCTTCCTCATTAATGATTATCTTGCCACTAGATACCGTACGTACAAACCATATGTGATTGATTATCATATTTCATTTCCAGATGTATTATTAATTAAAAGAAGTTTGTATCATCCTGGAAAAATCCTGGAAAAGCTAAAATTTTAATCATTAGCAGAGATCTGTATGAAAAATCACCAATGAGGATAACACAGAAATGTGGCAAAGAATGTGGGCAGCCATATGGAGTGGTTTCATATGATCTTGATGTTGTCAAAACGGCAATGAAGATAAAACTAATAGAATAGCCTCAATAAGATAATGTTTTTATCCCGTTTGGAGCCTTGCACATCGAGATATGCATATTCTGAGCAAATAGAGATATTATGAATGAGTCTGGATTGCTAGAGGTCCTTGCTGGAACTGGTTTAATGAGATGCTTTATCGAAAGCACAAACCTCAACTCCTGTAAATGCCTTCATCCAATACTGACACTGGCTCTTGAAATATTGCATTTCCACAAATTTTGGGCAACTTATGAAAACACAGAAGAAGTGAAATCAACCATAGAAATATCAATTGATAACAAGTAAGCAGTTGAAGGCCTTTTGGAGTCGTCAGCCATTTACAAAATGATTGAAGACAACAGTTCATTCACTCAGCATACTCTGGATTACTAGTTGGTAAGGCAGCCAGATTTTCTATGGATTATGTTGCTCAAGCCAATGTGTTTCATATTGTAGGTAGAGCAGTTCGAGAAAATTATGTTGATTTGTTCATTTATACTCTTAGTTCAGTCAGATCTATTCTTTGCCACATCTCGCCAAAACTATGCTAGATGGATAGCAAAATATCAATTGGAGTTAATGAATCTCCCAATCAATCAACCCGGCCTTAATGAAATGCTTGCTGTTGGACTACTGAGCATTTAACATAAAGATAATCCATCTAGCAGGCTTCCAGTTAATCTGACAACAGAAAAACCTGTTAACACAGATGCAGCATCTTGTTGGGCTCGATATATTGATGCCAAAAACCACTACAGTGCCTGTCTTCGTTGGTATATTATCAAGATTAACATAGCAGCTTTAACTAATCCTGCCCTTGAAATAAATGGGTTGCAACGGTGCAAATATGCTGAGGCCGATTTATCAGGGATTTGTATGCAGCAAGATAATGATGACATTAGGAAAGTTATTAACATAATAAAAACCTCTGCTGATCTATTCAATTTGGAATCAGAAATACTAATAAATATATATACTAGGAAAAGTCTCTTTACTGAGCATTAAGGAAGAAGGAATATACATACTGGGAAAAGTGTCCTTACTTTTTTTTTTTTTTTTTTTTTTACTTTTATTAAGAAAATATACAGTTTACAAGTTCATTTTTACAAATACATATTTATATAAACATATAATTTATATTTTGATATTGGTTTTTCTGATGTTTATAATTCATCATTAGCATATACTAACATTAGTCATATTAATATTTACATAACATAAAGACAAGCTGATAATGCAATAAATCAAGATTACTATATTTTATATACTTTAAACTTCAATTATCATAAAGGAATTTCTCACACTAATTTACTCATTTTTATCGAAATTAACATATTCTTTTGTAAAATGTAAAAGACATTTATCCTCCAGTGACTTGAACAATATAAATCTTGTCTTGAATATTCTACTTTTAATAAAGGAGATCATACTTAACTCATCTGCTGAGGGCATTACCTTATGAAGGTACCAGATCCCAATTATAAATTCAGTTATTAATAACATTGCTGTGTTTCTGTCTCTTTTAGAATAGGCCTGAAAATCCAGTTTTAAAACCTTTAGAAAGCTTTGTGTGTGTATTTTACAAACCTTGTTCAAAAATGTTTTAATCCAATTCACAACTGTTCTTCTAAATCTACAAAAATAAACTAAGTGCATAATTGTTTCAGGCTCTCCACAATTGCCACACAAACAACTGTCCGTAATTTTCATCATAAATAACCTATCCTTTGTAGCTAAGACTTCGTGGCTGTATTTAAACAAAATTTCTCTATTTACTGGATCAATCCACTTGTTATTCAAATTTTCCCATATTATATTCCAGTTAAACAACGGATAACTTTCTTCAATACTTGGCAGAACTGATTCACCTCTCAGCATGTGAGAGTAAATGTGTTTTAATTTCAGCAAAGGATAGGTCTTTACCTTTATTACAGAGTGAAATATCGTCATTATTTTGTCATAATATGGAGTGCTAAAAATGGTAGATTCACTAAATCTGTTAAAATCAACAAGATAAGAAAGCCTCAGCTTACAATAATATGCAGCTATTTCACATCCCATTAATCTATTGACAATACTTTTGTAAAAGCTGTTGAAAAGCATACAATTGGCTTTCACGGTTAGATTTACAATACCACATCCACCTTGACTCTTTAGAAGATACATAGTTTTCCTTTTAATAGGTTGATAATTCCCATTCCAGAGATATTTGAAGGTACACTTTTCTATGTACTTACCAATATCAGTTGGAATGGGAAATACCTGAGACACATACCATGCCTTTGATAATACAGTTACATTAATTATTACACTCTTTTGAAATAAAGTTAGTCTTCGTTTATAAAGTGGCCCTATCATTTTTGAAATATTATCCTTGATATTTTCCCAGTTCACCCTTACAGATAGTTCATAATCATTATTATGGATTATACCTAGGATTTTAAAACTGCCTTGTTTCACTTCTATCCCTGTTTCTGGCCATTCGAGTTTGTCTTTCCACGAGCCAATTCCCGCAATGTAAGTTTTCTTTTTATTAAGTTTCGCTCCACTTGCCTTTTCGTACTCATTAATAACCCGTGAAGTTTCCTCAATACCTTCCAACTTATTGACAATAATAGTGCTATCATCTGCAAAGCCAACCACTACAATTTTTAACCTATTCGGAAGATCTGGAGAAAAAGTTCCCAACCTAACCTTCAGCATTCTATACAATGGTTCTTGAGCTATAACAAATAAAATCATCGATAATGGACAACCCTGTCGAACAGACTTGCCTATTAGAAAAGGGTCAGATATATGGCCATTTGTAGATATACAGCTTTTGGCATCCTTATAAAGCATCCTAATTAAGTTTAAAAATTCTAAAGAAAATCCAAGTTTGTATAACGTTCCGAATAGAAAGTCCAGATTTACCATATCGAATGCTTTATACCAATCAAGATTAATCAGGGCAGCTTTCTTGTTTTCATTTTTTTTTTGGAAGTATATTACATCTCTTAGCAAGGTGTTACAGTTAATAATTGACCTTCCTGGGACAGCACAAAACTGTTCCTCTGATACGAAAAGAGATATCACTGATTTTAACCTGTTTGCTAAAACCTTCGCTATAATCTTATAATCTACATTTAACATAGTTATGGGCCTCCAGTTATTAAGATTACACTTATCTCCATTTTTTGGTAAAAGTTTAATGACACCTTTATTTGAGTCTTTCCACATTTTAAAATTAGTAAATGAGAATTTCAGTACTTTCATAAGTTCGTTTTTTACAATGCTCCACATAGTTTTGTAGAATTCGACGGCTAATCCATCAACACCAGGACATTTCCCATTTTTCATTCCTGATATAGCTTCCCAAACTTCTTTCTCTGTTAATTCAGCCTTCAGGTTTAAGTTCATATCATCATCTATGACACTGTTCATATTTTCAAGAAATTTATATTTCAAATCAAAATCTATAGATTCTTCTTTATACAAATTTTCATAAAATTCTAATACATACCTTTGTATAGACTTTGTGTCTGTTACATGTACACCCTCTTTTACACACAATTTATCGATACTTGTTTTTACATTCTTTTCTTTCCCAAGTAAATATGCAGATATTTTTTCCCCATACATTCTTTCATCAATTCTAGCTCTTACATTGATCCCTTCACATATCTCATTTTCAATTACATTTATTCTGTCTTTAAGTTCCTCTATTTTGTAAAAGTTATTACAGTTTTCAGAATGGATCCAATAATTCCGCCTTAATTCTGCTTTCAGCAAATTCAGTAAGCCAAATCTCTCCTGATTTATTGTCTTTGAAACTTTAACAAAAAAGAGTCTAAGCTGATCTTTTGCATAAATCCACCAGTCTAAAATAGAATGAAACTGTACATCACCCATCTTTCTTTTCAAATAGCTCCAAAATTGAACAAAGTTTTCTATCACTACTGTATTTTTCAGAATACTTGTATTTAATTTCCAGTATCCCTTGCCAAAGCTAATATCATTGTCCATCTTAATCTTAACCGTAACAGAATTATGATCAGACCAGCTTAATGGAATATTTTCAGATTCACTTATATTATTCTTCAGATCTCTAACGTATATGCGATCAATCCTAGAACCATAGTTATGCCTAACATACGTATATTCAATCAAATGGTTTTTCAAGAGCCACACATCTTTAAGTTGTAAATCATTTTTTAATCTTTGAAGAGCTGTTGAAATTATATGATTATCAGGATTAGAGCAATCTCTTTTGCTCGTTACGCTGTTCCAATCCCCGCCTATAATCAAGTTTCGTAAATTGTGTCTCATGTAATATAACAAAACATTTAAAAACAGTTCCTCTCTTTCCTTTTTCTTATTTGTCCCTGAAGGGGCATACACATTTATTAATAGAAAATCTGTTCCTTGATATTTACATTTTACACTGATTATTTGGCCCTTTACATCCATCTCCTGATTCAGAACCTTCACTCTCGACTTTTTATTGAAGAGGATAGCAGTACCTCCCTTCAACAAGACAGTTGGATTCAATATTATATCGCAATGCTTTTCAACATACTCAAGTTGCGAAATATCTTTGACATTGTGTTCTTGCACAAATATTACATCCAAATGATAAAAGTACATAAAATCAATCAATTTACTTTGCTTATAAGACATACATAATCCATTAACATTAACAGTTGCTAAATTTAAGTAAGTGAAGGTTACAAATATAAGAAAGAAAATCTAAATCATTCATCCAATTTGAAACGTTTATTCACTGGCAATCGATTCATCTCGTCTTCAGAACTACTTTTAGGTTCATCAAACACTGATGTATCTTCGCCCATGTTCGACTCGGAAAGCACACCATTATCCTTTGTTAACCTCAGACGAATGCCTTTGCTTGGTTCGTCACTAATTGTAGCTTGCCACATTTCGGCGTCACTTGTGTTACCAAGGTTGAAAACACTGTCCATTGTAGTTTCCCCACCACAGTCCACATTATTCTCTTCATTATCTTCACATTCCTGAATTTCACTTATCACCTCTTCGATTGAATCCTCCTTATTTTGTACGACACATAATTGAACGTCCATTTCCTTTCCAATGTCTGTCTCGTCTGCGTGGATTTCTGCTTCAACTGTCGAAATAACGAGTCCTTCGTCAGGTGATGCGGGAATTTCCACAAGCCTTCCAGCTCCTTCCTCATCTTGTCCTTCGTTGTCCGTTTCCACTTCGTCCATTCGTCCATCGCCAGTCCTCGTCGCGGTGGTCGTTCTGATGCTTTCATGGCCCAAGCCCGAATTATCGTTCCTTACTTCTAGCCCCTTTCTCTCTTTTCCATTCGCCGATTTGGCTCCACCTCCATGCTCATCTTCCCTTCCATTATTGTTCGCGCTGGATGAACTACTCTTTCCATTCTTAGGTATTTCAGGGAAATCTCCCTCATTAATAATGTAATTACTCTCACTAATATTCAAAATGCAGTCCTTTACTAGATGACCTTCTTTCCCACATTTGTAACATGTTCTACTCTGTCCACTATATAAGAAGGTTAAATTATAGCCACCAATATAAATTGATGAAGGGATGTTTTCTTTAACTCGCATCTTTGCTGTGCGAACGCCATTGAATAAACCCTCAAAGGGCCCAACTGCAAATTTGTTATGCCTTAAGTGCTCTACCTTTCCATACCTATTCAAAATATCTATTATCACTTTATCATCCATCTCAAACGGTGCGTTCCTTATCGATACATACGAAACTTGTGAACTTAAATTTATAACCTTCACAGAGTCTGTTTCACTTAACTTTATAACTTTATCCTCGAAATTCTTCAAAACATCGGCAAATACATTTGCAGAGATTAGCTTTACCACAACCTTATTTCTATTTATATTCTGAACACCTGTTATGTCACTAATTCCTAATTTCATATGATTAAACAACACATTACTAACACTTTCCATGGTCACATAAGGCGCTGTAAAATGCAGGCCAAAGGAGTCTTTCCTCCTGAGAGCATGTTGTGTATTATAAGCCATCTTAACTAACCTGTTTTTATGTTTTGATTAACTGCCAGTTCTGTGTTTCTTGGAAACGGAGGGAGAGCGGGAGGGAGACACTACGAGCCCCTAACCCCCGAGGCAAGTCGCCTCAGGGCATACTCGTTCACCGGCCAAGAAGCTGGTTCGCCAGGTGTGTAATCAAAAGTAAATTTGCCTAAATTACAACACTGTCTTGGCACATATAACACTGAAAACGCACCGCTAGTATCACATCTCTTTTATACACTGCTGGAACAGTAGAAAAACGAGAAAGAGCCCATGGTATAATCTCAAAGTTGAGAAAGACAGGAGCACTTGAAAACACGTCTTCCTTCTTTGCCCGACCAAAGTGAAAACCAGTGTCCTTACTAAGCATTAAAAAAGAAGGAATAAACATACTGGGAAAAGTGTCTTTACTGAGCATTAAAGAAGAAAGAATGAAATGTCATGATGACTTTGCTTCAGAATGTGCAATCGATCCAGGTTGGTTTGAGAAGGCTATTCAACAAAACACCCTAAAGAGATTTGTAGACTAAGGGGTTAACAGCAACCAAACACATAACGCCCTTCTCAGAGAGGTATGATGTACTAGATATATTCTTGGGAGGATTGCAGTCATTGCCACTTCTAGGAAAGTCGACCTAAAGTTTGTACTTGCATATCCGTGAACACCAGTCCACTCTCTTTATGTAGCACTGATGGAAAATGGCATATACAGACACGGGGGCACTGTTAAATTTGATGGAAGAACAGGTACAGGACCATGGAAACCCCCAAAAAACCTGCTCATATGTCATTGAAAGGAATTTGGTACCCTATCATGTGTACAATTGCATCCTGTCTTGGCTCACCCCTCACAAAGAGTAGACATAGTTTTTTATACTTATGAGGAGCTCTCAATAAAGGCCTGTGACTGTCAGGGTATTGAAGAGACAATACATCATAACTGGTCCAAGACCAAGTGCGATGAAAGGTCGCGGTAATAGCCATCAGATCATCATCGTTCAAGTAAGCTATCTCGCTTCTTCATGAAGAATTGGTCTTCAGTGCATCACACATCAGTATTAAGTGAAAAAGAGGTTTATCTAGGTGTTGATGTGGAATGGTTAGAGTATTGTGTAGTGGGGCAGAATTGAGAAACAATCAATTATGCATTTGAACTATAATCAACCAGAAGCAGATACAAGGGCGTGCCTTCATGTGCTTGATGCTAATTGTGATATGCCCAATGATGACATTGTTGTAAGGGCAACTGACGCAGATAATTTGGTAATACTATTATACCCCTTATATAGAGTAACATCAAATGTTTGGATGGATGTGGGATATAGACGTTATGTTAGGATCTCTGCAATTGCCTCACAAATAGGTTCTGATGGTTACTCAGCATTCCCTGGATTTCCTACTTACACTGGTTGTGACTACAATGCAGCCTCATAAGAAAAGGGATGAAATTTCCTTTTCCTATACTTGAGAATGATAGACGATCCCTCCAAGAATTCTCTGCAATAGCAACTGCAGCAGTAAGACTACATGTGCGCTGCATGGTGCAATGAAAAGTCATCCGATTAACTATCATAAATTCAAATTAAGTCTGAAGGCTTACAGGCTAACAAAGGCAGAAAAGCCATTTCATGGATTGAAAGGAATAGACGCAAGTAGTATCCCACCGTGAAAATCCGCTAAGGAAAAAACTGCTGTAAAGTTGAGAAAAGATAATCTACCACTGAGCAGCTGAGGGCAATGTATATTGTTCTGGCGATGGGGATAGATACTACTGATAAGCCGATTGAGAGGGGTCAGGCATTGCTGTAACCGGGCCAGTAGATCTTGAACATTGGGATGTATTCACGGTCTTGCTGGAGAGGAGGGTGGGGTGTAAGTAAAGATATTGTGTGCACAGAGGTACAACATTGTTCACTGCAGTAAATTCTGGCAGAATCCTTGCTGGTCTGGGGAAGATTCTACTTTTCTTTGGGGAGATTATGAGACCACAGGAGGCTGGTAATTCATGGGAAGAGAGAAAGCACTCCAAGTGATCTGGAGACCTTGAGTGAATGCATTTAATGTCTGTGTAGTAAGTGATGGTTGTGTTATTAGCGTTAGAAAGTAGGGAAAGAAGGAGATGAAGGAATATATTTAAGAGAAATGGGCTAAGTACTCCATCTTGCAGACTACTGAGTTCAAGCTCCTTTGCAGTGCTCAATGGTCCCTTAATCAGCACATGAGATTCTATTTCATAGGGAATCACATATCTATCTCAGGATTTTTTTTATCCCAAATTCAGTGAGCTAGCCTAGAATGTCTCTATTTGCAACGTCAACACTTGCCAGAAGAAGACGAGTGTAGAGCTCCAATAGACAATGATATGCTCCTTGTTGGGGGTGGGGGGGAAGACGTATAAAGCTAATCTTGCAGTCGTAACATAAGGAGCAAGAGGAGAACATGTATGACTGGCATTGAAATCTCCCATGTAAACTACATCACGGAGGGTGGGGGCTGGAAGAGTGGCTGTATTTATCGTCATGTGGAGGATTCACGTTGCACCGTCATATGGTGCTTCTGCCAGCAGCAACCGTAAAGACTTAAAATATTGTATCTTCATCCTCAGAGTTTGAGAAAAGAGGATACAGGATAGAAGTGTGTATATAGAGGATGAACTCATATCTTACTAGGTAGACGTAAGACATATAGAAAGTGAGGGAACTTCTTCATTAGGCTGAGCATTACCAACATGAACTTCCTGAATTGGAATAACATCTAGGCGGTGACTATGTACAAATCCTTAAAGTGCAGATAGTTTTGCCCAGTTTGTAATACCACAGGCATACCAAAAGATGATATGAAGCTTCAGTTGATTATCAAACATGTCCCTTAGAGAAACTGCAGTCAGGAAAGTAGTCAGTGATAAAGCAGGCATGAAAGAGCGGCATGTAAACTAGTAAAGGTCCTGCAGGAGGGAGGGGGGGGGGGGGAAAATAATGTACTAGAGACGTGTAGCAAGTGAGATCACTTTCTAAGTGAATGTAGTGCTCAGTATGATAACAACCTGCTAAGCTTCAATGAAAGACTGTAGTGTGATGTCAGTAGTATAAAATCTAGAAATCAGGTTGTCAACAGAGGCTACAAGACTTGAAATGAGTGTCCATGCTTTCTAAGCAAGATTCAATGGCTTCGATGTGAGCAAGGGAGCCACACTGAGACATGAGGAACTCTACATCATTACGAGGTATTGACATTTGAAATAGGACAGCAACAGTGGGTAGGGTGTGTGGCAGTGGCAGAGGTTGTGCAAAGTGCTGGTTTGAGGCAACTCATGGTGGTCTGGTATAACCATGCCACATGTTGACCCAGGCTCTTGACATCTTGGGCATTTCCAAGGTGAGGTGTCTGGTGCAGGCAGAGGTAGCGAGCTTGATGATGGTGCCATGGCAGTATCATCTACTGTTGTTGGGGCAGAATGGTGATAAGAGCAGGACTGACTGTTATTAGCAGCAGTACAATATGCACACTTTTCAGAGGTAGAATGGTATTGTGAGATGTGACTGATACCCCAGCATGTGAAGCATCATGGCTTTTCGTCAGGCATTCTGCATAGTTCACATTGTGGTAGAAAAGGGAAGAAGAGAAGTTAGCATGAGGGGGCACTGAGTCTAGGATGCTCCAAGTGATAACAAGACAAATGATGGGCTTCCAATCCTGTAGGAAGGGATGTACAATGTGCCCTCCCATCAGTTTCTTAGCTAATAAAGTGTCTGCATCCACATTAATGAGTTACATAGGGCATTTATGGGTCTTTCTACAGCATCCTGAACATCTAACACTAGTGACAGAACCTCATAACCCTTGACCCGTCTATGATATCCTGGCGATGCCTCGATATGTATAAAATCGAGAAGTGACGCAGACATTTTAACTTCAGCCAACACCCGACCAAGGCTGAACATCTTGACAACCTTCGAGAGCCAGTAGAACATCTCAATAACCCTCAGGTTCTTCCTAAATAGAAGCTTGCTGTATTCAGCACAGGGAGCAAAGTCAGGGGACAAGGTTTTGTAAACAGGGAATGTACACTTTGAATGGCAGTACGAGGCAGGGAATAATCTAAAGCTTCACTTTAGGAAGACAGAAGCTTCACATTTAGTAGTTTTAGCAGCAGGAGATGAAGGTTCACTGGTCCTATCAGAATCATGCTCCATACATTGTTTGTTGGAGATAGGGATGTCGTACAATGGGGTAGGGGCTGCACAAGCAGGGGCCAACTTCTGAGATTCAGTAGAGACATGTCGTGGCCAGCATTCCTGTGTCAGGTGATCTTCAACATAACCATTCCTTAAAGCAAGGGCCTCCTAAACATTAGCACGAGTACCGGGTCTCGAGTATTTTATAGTGACTGTCAACTGGTGTGTTAACAACACCCATATCTGAGTTGGTCTCTTTGGCACAGTGACGTAGCTATGATGATGACGATACCCTCATCACACATTCTGCATTGCGCATGCAAGGGGCAAAAAAAAAAAAAAAAAAAAAAAAAAAAAAAAAAAAGAAAAAAAAAAAAAAAAAAACTTGAAAGTAGTGTTATGGCCTTGTGGACTAGACTGTTAATCAGAAATATATTCCAATTTACAAAACTCCAAAACACACTAATGTCATAGCACTGATCTAGGTGGTGATAGCTCTTGGTATCCATAAAATAATCGAGAAAGTTTGCAGATCAAAAGAGAGAGAGAGAGAGAGAGAGAGAGAGAGAGAGAGAGAGAGAGAGAGAGAGAGAGAGAGAGAAAGCAATTATGGAAAAATGGGTCTGTAAAATATTCAGTACATACGATATTCAATAATCTGATAACTCATTTCTATTACGTATGTAACAGTTTAATCAATGTTAAAGTTCTACAAGTTTGTATATTTTGGTTTCATTCGCAAAACAGTTTATTATCATTGAATGTAGACGAGTATGCAGAGTAATGAATTTAAGGTGTTTTTGATATCCTTTGCTTTTTTTTTTTTTTTAAACTATGAACCCAATTTCATTATCAGGATGGCAAATCCCCTAACTTTACAAGAAGAGAAACTTATTCGAATCAATTGCTTGCCATGCAATTTGATTAATTATTACTTGTTAAAAAATCACAGTAATCCTTTCAATAATCTAATTCTTTATGATCCTCCTAATTATCTTGATTGAACTTATTACGCTATCAAATTACTGCGGTCGGACTGTTTCTCCTTCTGATGTCCACCCACGCCATTTATATGTAATACCAGATATTAGACGACAGAACATCTTGTAATTTCTTCGATATTGATAAATACTTGTCAAATAATTATGATTAAGAGAAAAAATCTCAACAGAAAATGTCTAAGCAATCAAGTGTGGGAAAATGAGACGTTTATAAGCATTTTCCGAATTAAGACATTATAGTATTTAAAAGCAAATATTAGCATCATATATATCTCCAATAGTTACCGGTAGATGTCCCCAGAGACTTATCAGTCTTGTAGTTTAAAATTTTCATCTTCGTGTGTACATTATGAAGATACATCCTGTTTATATGCATATTTATTTACCTTATATATAAGTGAATACATCACCAAGTCTTCCATTTGAGGAGGAAATATACATAAAGTCTATATTAACCGTAAATTTTATGATTCCTTAATCCTAAAATAAAACATGCACGAATCACAGTTAATTTTTCAAAACTAGCGGCAATTTTCTGTCAGGCTAGCAAACACCTACGTCTTGAAAAAGGAAAAAATATAGACAATTATTGATTCATTGGCTAAGCTACCTTTAAGAAAGAACGCAAAACGATTTTATGACTTTAATTGTTTGAAATGAGACTCAATAAAGAATCGCATATGTTTGTTAAACTAAATAATTTCAAAGTTAGAGTTTTAATCCTGATTTCTTCTTGCCATAAACTCCGCCCCTATAAGCTATTGCCAAAATTGAAGAAAGAATTTCTTAGAGGTTTTGCAAAAACTGTGATTGATATATTACTCAAATAGTCGTTTGTATCAATTTACATTAAAGTAACATAACTTTCTATTGTCGTTTCAGTTAAATATTTATTTTTTACAATCTAATTAGAAAAAAGGACAATAGTTCTTCGAGAAAATTTCCGTCCACCCAATTTTCCACATACCGACATTAGATGACGCTAGTATATAATAATGGCGAAAAAAGTAAGGCAAAGGAAAATATACCTTATTGCACGCCACGTGGTTGTCTGGGGCTATACAGTCAAGCGATTCCCACGGGATGTTATTGAACAAGCTAATTGCTGCATCTGCTTGTTTAATTTTATATGTATTTTATTGATATGTCACTCTGTCATTTAAAGGGAGTTAATTTTGATGGGGTTTATCTTAAATCACGAATTTATAACATGATGTTTATCACATAAGTCATTTTTTATATATATTGTCCTATCAAATTTGAAAAGTTTAAACCGTACTCCAATAGTTTGAGCAGTTCAGTTCGTCATAAGGTCCATCCAGTAGAGAGAGAGAGAGAGAGAGAGAGAGAGAGAGAGACAGATTTGCTGTTTTAATAAATTTATTAAGGCCGTTGACGTAAAAAATTTAAGTACATAGTAGCAATAATATGGTTTGCATTTATATAGAAATTAGGTTATACTAAAAGATTCATATGGAATACATAGTGAAATTTTGAGTTTGTATTTGTAAACTATAAATTACAAGGAGTTATTCCAAATACAGCTAAATAAAATGTAGACAATAGGTTCCTGATTCGATACCACGGACGTCTGGGTACTTTAGCCCCATGTAATTGAAGACAAACTATTCAATAAATATTTCCTTGACATTACAAGTAGAATATAACAATCTTTAGTTAATATCAATTTAATGAAAGGTAATGGCACATGACAATTTCATCAAGGAAATTATTGTCTGTCAACAATTGTTGGCAAATATCAGCTACTGTGAATCTTTTAGATTTGGAGCTACCTTGAGTTTAATTACAGTATTGCGCACAATAGATCTGATGATGGTTTTCATAAATATTACTGAATTTACAAAAAAAGGGAGAAGGCCAATTTCATGAGTTGCACATCAATGGCATTAATCATGGGGGGAGGGTCCCCAAAATCCCTCTCAAAACACATTTAATTCTATATTAGCATACTTAGGAAACTTATCCTATGACACAAGTACATGTGGTAAGGCAAGAAAACAAATTGAAGAACTCTTTAAGAGACTAGAGGGGGGGGGGGGCGGTTGTTCATAAACTTTTTTTTTTTTTTTTTTGTACGAAAGACTGTTCTTTTTGTGCCATTATATGAAATTGTAACAGAAATCATGCTCAATCAGAACTCAATCCTCGCATTTTCAGATAAGAAAGGTGACGTTTGAACGCCTACCCATTGTTGGCATTGATGGTTTTCCTCATTAATGGTTATCTTGCCGCTAGATGCCTGTGATACTTCTTCATATGTATTATTGTTTAAGAATAGTTTACCTCATACTGAAGGAATCCTGAAAAATCTAAAATTTTAACCAGAAGCAGAGATCTGTATGAAAATTTACCAATGAGGATGACACAATGTGTCAAGGAATGCAGGCAGCCTTATGGAGCTGTTTCATGTGATCCTAAAGTTGCCAGAACTGAAATGTAAATAAAACTAACAGAACAGCCTCAATATGATGATCCTTTTAGCCCGTTTGGAGCCTCCCACTTGATGTGCATATTCAGTGCAATTGGTAAGATTATCAATGAGTCTGAATTGACATAGATCCTTGTCGAAGCTGAAGTTATTGCATCTGGTTCAATAATATGCTTTATCGAATGCACAAACTTCAACTGTTGTAAATGCCTTCATCCAATAATAGCTTTGGATCTTGAAATATTGAACTTTCAAAAATTCTGGGCAACTTAAGAAAACACAGAGAAAGTGAAATTGAAGAATTAATTTCGAGTTTCTAGCGATCCTAACGGAAGTGAAGTCATTTATTCAAATATCAGTTGCCAACAATAAGCAGACAGTAGAAAGTCTTTTGGAGTCATCTGCCTTTCACAAAATGTTTGAAGACTTCAGTTTATTCATTCCGCAGACACTAGATTACCAGTTGTGTAAGACAGCAGGATTCCATTTGGATTATGTAGCTCAAGCCAATCTGTTCCATATTGTGGAAAGAGCAGTTCGAGAAAATGATGTTGATTTGTTCATTTAGTAGATGGATGGTAAAATATATATTGGACTTTATGAATCTACCAATTACTCAACCCGGCCTCAAGAAAAAGCTTGCTACTGGACTATTAGCATATGGATCATAAATAGTCAATTTAGCAGGCTACCAGTTAAACTGACATCATATCAAACTTAACACAGATGTACCATCTTGTCCATCTAGCTATACCCATGCCACAAATAACTACAGTGCTTGTCTTCACTGGAATTTCAACAAGGGTGGCACTGCAACTTTGATTAGAGCCACACTTGAAATGAAAGGGATGCAACTGAGCAAATATGTTGCCGGCGAATTATCAGGAAGTCATATACAGCGTGATAATGATGACCTTAGAAAAGTTAATAACATAATTAAAACCTCTGCTGATCCATTCAATTTGAAGTCAGACACTGATAAATATACATACTGGGAAAAGGGCCACTCAATAAATCTCCAATTCCCTACTGGGCATTAAAGAAGAAAGGAAATGAAATAACATGATGCATTTGTTCAGGAATGTGCAACTGATCCAGGTCAATTTGAAAAGGCTATTCCATGAAACGACCTAAAGACATTTGTGGACCGAGGTGTTAACAGTAACCAATCACATAATGCTAATCTCAGAGAGTTCTGATGTACTAGATATATGCTTAAGAGGATTGCACTCAATGCCACTCATAGGAAAGTCGACCTAGAGTTCTACTTAGATATCCATTAACATCAATGTCACTCTCTTTATGTAACACTGATGGAAGAATGGCATATAAAGACAAGGGGACACCGTTACCCTTGCTGCAAGAAAAGGCACAGGGACACAGAAATTCACAGAAAATCTGCTTACATGTCATTGACAGGAATTTTTTACTCCACAGTCTACCATTAAATTTTCCTCCAACATATAGTGCTTTATTATGTGTAGTATTGCATACTTTCTTAGCTCACCCCTCTCAAAGGGTAGACATCATGTTTGATAGTTATAAGAAGTCCTTAATGAAGGCATGTGAACTTGACTGTTAGGGTATTGATCAAACAATATACTTGATAACTGGTCCAGACCAGGTGGGATAAAAGGGCATGGTAAAAGTCCTCAAATCATCATCGTTCAAGCGGCAGCTATCTCGCTTCTTCAAGAAGGATTGGTCTTCAGAGCATCAACCATCAATATTTAGTGACAAAGAGGTATATGTTGGTGTTGGTGTGGAAATCTTCAATTACTGTATAGTGGATGGCCGAGTGAAGAAACAATTGATTATGGATTTGAACTATAATAAGCCAGAAGCATTTACACAGTTGTGTCTTCATGCAAATAATGCTGACTAAGATAAGCCCAATGGTAACATTGTTGTGAGGGCAACTGGCATTGATATTATGGTCTTAATATTACGCCACTTGCATAAAGGACAAATGTTTAGATGAAAATAGAAACTTCAGGGTGCACAAATATACGTTATGATAGCATCTTTGCAATTGTCTCACAAATAGGTCCGGTGTGCTGCCGACCATAGATTTCACACATACACTGGTTGTGACTGCACTGCATCCTTCATAAGAAAAAGGGAAAAACCTCCATTTGGTATATTTGAGAATGATAGAAGATTCCTCCAGGCATTCTCTGCAACAGCAAGGGGACCAGTGGGTAACATTACTACCAAAGTGATTGAAAACTATATTTGTGCTCTGTATGGTATAAAGAAAAGTAATCCAATTAACCAATATCAATTCAAAGTATTTTAAAAAGCATATGGGCTAATGAATTTAGAAAAGCGATTCATCAGATTGAAAGGAATAGACAAAAATATTATCCCACTTAGCAAGGCTGTAGTCAAGAAGAAAATTGCGAGAATAAATTTTGTGGCCTGAATGTGGCATACTCCTTGGACAAACACTACACCAAAGTACCAAGCCTTCACTTTGTTGTTCCTAATCGTGTTTCAATCTGTGAGGCTAGCGAAGAAGACAGAAATTTATACTCTATTGAGATAGATAGATAACAGTGATATAGATTAGGCTGATGTGAACCGCATGATAATAATGGACAACTAAGATACAGCATTTAAGCATTCATTTTCATGTCAATATAAACATTTAGTTCCTCTTAATAAGAAAATTACATTGGAAATATCTGCATTTAATTGAGGATGTATGACTAGGTTACAAGCATCAAATAACTTCTTTTTATATGAAATGCCAGGACTTGTTGTTTCTTAAGTATTATTTTTGTTTCAAAGGCATACGTTAACATAAGAAAAGCAATGTCATATTGTTTTACAGAATTTATGATTACTTTACATATTCATAAGGTGCCTTGTGTATTATTATCAGGGAATGGATACTTTGGGGTTTCTTCTTCATAATCCTGTTGATGCGGTACGACATAAAACCGATGCCTGTTTGACCATTGCTACTATCCATCCATTTGTGCCACGAATCCGTCTGTGCACAACGTTGAAAAGCAACTAGATCATCTCTTATTAGTTGATACTGGTGCAGAGTCTCAGGACTTGATTGTCTTTTGAAGGCAAGGCTGTCATGCAGTGGCTTGTCATGCAGTGGCTTGACGTATCATGTGTTGAAGGCATGTGTGGCGCTAAAGAGTGAAGTAAAGTTTCTCAGCCCAGTAGAGGTCAAACGTAGGAAGGTTAGTTATATACGAAATGTACGTAAGATGGTACTTTGTGGGATTGCGATGAGGGTGTGAGTGTGTATTGGAACAAGTGTAGTGAGAATGGAATAATGGGTACTGAGATCAACGTGATCAGTGAAGAGTGCGGGAAAAGTTGTACACTTGACTAGGGAAGGTATGAGTTCATGTGTTAAGGTGTGATCCAAAGTACCACCTCATCCGTGTGTAGCTCCACCAGTTGATTTCGACAAATGTACTCCAGAAGTTGATTCCTATTGCAGTTCACAGTGCCAGTGAGATCTCCTAAACCTGTATAATGGGCATTGAAATCTCCCATGTAAACTATACCATGGATGGTAGAGGCTGGAAGAGTGGCTGTATTCATCCTATCCGGCACAGTATACATGTTGCAGTTATATAGTGCTTACGTCAACAGTAATCTTAAGGTTTAAGGTTTAAAGGTCGTTCATGAATGGTAGTGGCAAGGGAGAGTGACATTGCATTATCGAGCAGGACAATACCTAGAGACTGACCATATATACATATGATCAGCAACCAAGCCCCTCTCTACCCATGCTACGACCAAGAAGGGCCAGGCTGCTGATGATTTAGCAGATATATCTATAGGCTCTATCAAACCCGCTTCCTTAGCTCACAAGGATGGTGAAGTTGCAGCAACCAAAGAAACTAACGAGTTTGAGTGGGACTAAAACCTCAGTCTGGCATTCACCAGTCAGGAACGTTACCACATCGGCCACCACAAGCCTAGGGAGTCGAAATGTTGTATCTACCTCCTCAGAGTTTGGGAGAAGTGGATACAGGATAGAAGTGAGTACATAGGTTATGAGGCTGTGACTGGCAGTAATTATAGTCTTCTGGAAGCGTTTTAAACGTTATAAATGCTGTCTGAGCAAAGATCTGGCAGTAATTTTAGTGATCTGGAAGCCTTTCAAATGTTATAGATGCTCTCTGAGCTAAGATCTTGCAGTAATTTTAGTCTTCTCAAAGCGATTTGAACGTTATAGATGCTGTTTGAACAAATATCCGTCAAGAACTTTAGCCTTCTAGAATTTGTTACACGTAATAGATGGATGTAGGACACATAGATATTAAGAGAGGGAACTTCTTCCCTTGGTTGAGCATTATCAACATAAGCTTCCTGAATTAGAAAAACCTCTGGGTGGTGACTATGTACCAATTCTTTGAGTGCAGAAAGTTTTGCTCTGTTTTTTATACCGCAGGTATTACACGTGATGATATGAAGCCTCACTTGATTATCAAACATGTCTCTTGGAAGAACGGTGGCCAAAGAAGGAGGTAGTGTTGATGCAGGCATCATTGGTTGGCGTGTCATGTAGTAAAGGCCCTGCATTAGGGGTAGTAATAAATTCGAGACATGTAGCAAGCGAGTAAAGTTTCTCATGGAGAGTAGTGAGTGATATGATAACAACCTTCTGAGCTTCAGCGAGAGACTGTAGTGTGATGTCAATAGTAGAAAATCTAAAAGCCAGGTTGTCAAAGGACTTTACAAGACTATGGAAGTGAGTATCCATGCTGTCTAAATGAAATTCAATGGCTTCAACGTGATGTTAGGGAGCCACACTGAGAATTTAGGAACTCTACAACATTACAGTGTTGACACTTGCGAGCAGTCAGTAATATTGGGTGGGGTTGGTGACTGTGGCAGCAGTTCTACAAAGTGCTGGTTTGAGGCAGCGTGTGATCGTTTGGCTAAAGCATGCCACATGTTGAGTCTAGGCTCTTGATATCTCGGGCATTTCCAATGTGAGGCGTCTGGTACAGGCAGAGGTAGTGGATCTGATGATGGTCTTCGAGGCATTATCAACTACCACTGGTGATGCAGAATGGGGATAAGGGCAGGTGCAACTGTCATGCTCAGCAACCCAAAACACACACTTTTCAAGGGCAGAACAGTATTGTGAGATGTGAATGATACTCCAATATTTGAAGCACCATGGTTTTTTGTCAGGCACTCTGCATAGTTCACATAATGGTAGACAAGGGAGGAAGGAGAAGTTAACATAAGGCATGTTGTCACTCTGGGTGGCTCTAAGTGATAACAAGAGGAAGGAACGTACAGTGCGGACTCCCAATAGTTCCTTAGCTAATGAAGCGTCCATATCCACAGTGATAAGTTACATAGGGAATTTAAGGGGCCTTTCTACAGCATCGTCAACATCTAACACAATTGACAGAACCTCACATCCCTTGACCCTATCTATGATCTCCCGGCAATGGCTCGATATGTGAACAAATTGAGAAGTGACCGCAGGCATTTTAATCTCAGCTAACTCACGATTAAGGCTGAATATCTTGACAACTTTCGAGATCCAACGAAGCATCACATTAACCCTCTTGTTGTCCTTGAATAAAAGCTTAATGTATTCACCACAAGAAGCAAAGTCAGGGTGAGTAGATTTTGTAGCCAGGGTAGCTATGCTCTGAATGGCAGTCGAGGGACCGATTTACAGCTTCCCTACATTGTTAGTTGGAGAGAGGGGTGTGGTCTATTGACCTAGAGGCTGCACCAGTAGGTGTCAACTTCAGAGATTCAGTACAGACAAGTTGCGGCCAGTGTTCCTGTGTCCAGTGATCTTCAATATTATCATCACTTGAAGCAAGGTCCTCCTCAACATCAGTACGAGTACCAGTTCCTGAGTGTTTCATAGTGAAAATCAACTGGTGTGTTGGAAACGCCTGTATCTAGTTGGGCTCTCTGATACAGTAATGTAAATATGATGATGATGCCACATCAAATATGCTACATTCCGCATGCGTGGGTCAGAAAAAAACTTGAACGTAGTGGCATGGCCAAGTGAACAAGATTGTTAATCAGAAATAAATTCCAAGTCCCAAAACTCGTAAACATAAATGTCACAGCGGTGATCACTGAGCCTTACCGCAGATTTCAGCCAATTCTAGGTGGTGATAGCTCTTGGTATCCCCCCAGATAATCGAGAAAGTTTGCAGATTAAGAGAGAGAGAGAGAGAGAGAGAGAGAGAGAGAGAGAGAGAGAGAGAGAGAGAGAGAGAGAGAACAATTATGGAAAAATGGGTCAGTAAAATATTCATTACACGGATATTCATTAATCTTACGATACATTTTTATTGCGCTTGTAAAAGTTTGATCAATGTTAAAGGCCTACAACTTTGTATTTTTTGGTTTTATTCATAAAGGAATAAGACTAATTGCTATTTTAGTAAAATTAAATTCAATGTGTTTTTATATCCTATGTTTTTCAAACTATGTGTCCGATTTCATTGTCAGGATAATCAATCCCCTAATTTTAAAAGAGGAAGTTATACAAATCCATTGCTTGCCATGTAATTTAATGACCTGATAATCTTCATGTAATTTATAATAATCATTTTACTTATATGATTCTTTATGATCCTTCCAATCATGTTTATTGATATTATTATGCTATAAAACTACTGTAGTCGGACTATTTCTCCCTCTGATGTTCATCCACGCCATTTATAAGTATTCCCAGATATTAGATAACAGGGCATCTTGTTATTTCTTGATTTTGATCAAAATTTGTCAAATACTTGTGATTAAAAATATAAAATTCCCAGAAAATGTTCAAGAAATTATATATGTGGACATTGGACGTTTTTCTAGCGTTTTCCAAAATAAAACATTATAGTGTTTCAAAACAAATAGCAACATCATCTACATTTCCAATAGTTACCGGTAGATGTCCCCCAGAGACTTGTCACTCTTGTAGTTTAAAATTTTCATCTTCGTGTATACATTATGAAAATACTTCACGTTCATATGTATGTTTATATATATCATATGTTAATCAAAGTGTTACGAAGCCTCCCACATGAGGAAGTAATAGAAACAAAGTCGATATTGATAGAAAGTTTTACGATTCCTTAAACCTAAAAGAAAACATCCACGAATCTCAGCTATTTTATTCAAAACTGGCGGCAATTTTCTGTCAGGATGGCAAACACCTACGTTTTCATAAAGGGAAAAATATATATAATTATTGATTCACTGGCCAAGCTACCTTTAAAAAAGAGCACAAAACGTTTATAGGACTTGAATTGTTTAAAATGAGACGCAATATAGAATCGCATATGTTTAACTTGACTAAATTATTTCAAAGTTAAGTGTTTTAATCCTGATTTCTTATCGCCTTAGACTCCGCCCCTATATGGTATTGCCAAATTTGAAGAAAGAAACTCTTGGAAGGTTTTCAAAATTGTAATTGATGTATTGCTAAAAAGTCGATTGTATGAATTTAAATTCAATAACTACAGTATAAGTTTCTCTAATCGTTTCAGTTAATATATATTTTTTTGCATCTTATCTACATAAAAGAACACTAGTTTTTTCGAGAAACTGTCCCTCCACCTAGATTTTCCACATACCAACAATAGATGACGCTAGTATACCATATTGGTGAAAAAATGTAAGATAAAAGAAAATATACCTTATTGCCAGCCACGTGGTTCTCTGTGGCTAGACAGTCAAGCGATTCCTATGGGAGCTTATTGAACAAGCTAATTTCCTCCTCTGCTTGTTTAATTTGATATGCATTTTTTAGGTATGTTGTCCTGCCACTAATAAAGAGATGTAATTTCTATTGTATTTATCTTAGATCACGTATACTTATTATGATGTTTATCTAATAAGTCACTTCTTACATTGTCATGTCAAATTAACAAAGGTTAACTTGCGCTCCAATAGTTTGAACAGTTCATTTCGTCTTTAGGTCTTTTGAGCTTCAATTGTTAAAATATATTAATATTATGTTCGTTTTAATTCAATAGTAACTTTATTAATAAGCTAAGATATATTTAACCAAGTAAAACACGATTACATGGGGGCTTCACTTAAAAAAAAAATGAATAAAATAGTTTTCTAGGCCATATCTTAAACTTTAATCATAACTTTCTTAATCTCAATGTATCCATGTTACATGACTTAACTATCCATGAATGTTCATAATTTTACATTCGCATATGTTCTAGTTATAGTCACATATTGAACACATTGCGAAAAAAAGAATCATCTCTTATATATACATTTGGATAATATAGGAATTTTACATTTTTTCATCACAGACTGGTCCTAGATACAATTTTGAAATGATTACAGCAAAATCGCTAAATTACAATCATAGATGTGCCACTTTATATAGATATTTGTTCCCGTTGTATCTTGAATTTATTGAATGAATTTTGAAAGTCAAAATTTTTTTAAGAAATTCTTTTTGATATATGAAACTTGAATAGATATCTGTACTTGACTAATTTCAGTAAAATTTAAGGCCCCCAAAAAAGTGTAAAATAGCAATATTAATAATTGTGGGATATATGTATACAATATAGATTGATAAAAACATGAGGCACTGAACGGACGAGTAAATTCAGCTATGGCCAGTGGTTGTCAAAAATCTTTATAAGAGTAATATAGATCTATTCACCAAAAATTATGATGTCTGTAATTTTTATGCGAATGTACAGAAAAATAAAAAAAATAGTTATTATATTGATTTATTTGATTTTCTCTTTAAATGTACATCTAGTAATGTTATTTGACTAGTACAGCTTTGCTGATCGCGGCAATACGCAAGCCCTTTCACCTGACCACGTTAATATATATATATATATATATATATATATATATATATATATATATATATATATATATATATATATAGATATATATATAGATATATATATATATATATATATATATATATATATTAGTAGTAGTAGTAGTAGTAGTAGTAGTAGTAGTACCTAAGCTATACCCCTAGTTGGAAAATCAAGCCAAGGGCTCCAACAGGGAAAGATGGCACAGTGAGGAGATGAAATAAGGAAATAAATAATCTATATTAAAAGTAACAAATAATGAATATAGAATACCTTAAGATATGTAACCACGTTAAAATATATTTGTCGTATATAAGCTATAGAGACTTATACCAGCCTCTTCAACATAAAAACATTTGCTGCAAGTTTGAACCTCAGAAGTTCCACCGATTCAACTGCCCGATTAGGAGGATCATTCCATAATCTGGTAATAGTTTGAATAAAAGTTCTAGAAATACTGTGTAGTACTGAATCTCATGATGGAGAAGGCGATACACTTAGAATCAACTGCCTACCTAGTACCACATACCAAAGGGCATAGTCTTGGAAGATCTGAATGCAAAGGATGGTCAGACTTATGCAAAATCTTATGATCATTAGTGTTGTAAATATGGTAAAGAATTTTATTATAATTATATCTTCACTATATATATCGTACAATACACAACAATATGAATCACTATGTAACCTTTCATCATTGAAAGGGGAAAATGGAAGTTAGATTGGTAGAAAATTAAAAAAATCAGCCCGATATTGGCAGCCATCTTGAAAATTCATCATTAGAGTTCAACATAAGCATTTCCATCTGGAACCATTGAATTGTTCATACCAAAAAACGTGAGTATAGGTACCAAAAGCATGTCCCTATGTGCAATAGCAGTGAAATTCGTTAAAAATTATGATCTTTTCTACTATCACCGGCGGCCATTTTGAATGTGGCCGATTTAATGTGGTTCCAGGGGAAGAAAATTGGCACCCTCCACTTTCCCATAATATAGCACCTAATCAACCAGTCAAATCAATAAAATCAATTTTGACAAGCAAATCCCATGGGAACTATTTTTGTGATAAGTTATACCGTATTATGATACCTTTTGTCATAGGGTGGACTAGATACAGTTGATGATATATATACATACATACATATATATATATATATATATATATATATATATATATATATTTATATATATACATACATAAAAATACATATAATATATATATACATATATATATATACATACATATATATACATATATATATATATATGTATATATATATATATACATATATATATATATATATATATATATATATATATGTACATATATCTATATCAATATCTATCTATCTATCTATATACATATATATATATTATATATATATATATATATATATATATATATATATATATATATATATTTATATATATATATATATGTGTGTACATATATCTATATCAATATCTATCTATCTATCTATCTATCTATCATTCTATGTGTGTTGTGTATGTGTATGTGTTCTTTTACCTTTCACTAAGCTGGCGTTAGAATTATGGCTGATCTCCCACAACATTTTCTTGGCCCTTATCAAATTATAGAGTCCATTTATGGCGGGGGAATGAACATGCGGATCAAATTTGTATCACACTTGTTCTTGACACCTCGTTGACTGACTACTGAAACACTATATTCCACGGCTCCCACCATACCAGTACACTGAATTAAAAACTTGTTTTTGTATATTTTTTCAAACTCGGTCATTGTTTGAACTCGCGTTCATGAAGAGGAAGTCTTTGAAATGTTTGATTGACCTGCAGTAATCTGATAAATATATTGAATATAAATTTATATACTGTATATATATATATATATATATATATATATATATATAAATATATATATATATATATATATATATATATACATATCCATATACATATGAATATATATATATATATATATATATATATATATATACATATATATATACATATATATATACATATGAATATATATAAATAAATATATATATATATATATATATATAAACATATATATATACATATCCATATACATATGAATATATATAAATAAATATATTTATATATATATATATATATATATATATATATATATATATATACATATATATATATACATATATATATATACATATATATATATACATATATATATGTATATATATATGTGTGTGTGTGTGTGTGTAGGTGGGTGCATACGTAATGTATAAAAAATCATCAATTATACAGACTACGTGTACCATACTACAGGCATTTCTATAATTGTACCATACTTTCACTTTGAATGCTTTCTCACAGTGATCCCACCCAAAAATCATCGCAACGAACAAGCTTCTGACTTACCTTTCTCCATGCCTTTAGGCCATTCAAGAATGAAGGAAGCTACGCTGGAATCAGTTCCTGCTTTCGTAAGACACAGCAGTTTTAATCCAGTCATTCCACAGTCATCTTCATCGAGTCCCCTTCCCTTGTATTTGTCATACTGAAAAGGGAGACACTCTGTACTCGTCATACTAAAATGGGAGACAGTCCGTATTCGTCATGCCGAATAGGGAGACACTCTCTATTTGTCATACTGAAAAAGGAGACAATGTGTATTCGTCATACTGAAAAGGGAAACAATCCTTATTCGTGTTGCTGAATAGGGAGACGCTCTGTATTCGTCATACTGAAAAGAGAGAAAATCTGTATTCGTCAACTGAAAATGGAGACAATCTGTATTCGTCATACTGAAAACTCTATTCGTCATACTGAAAAGGGAGACAGTCCGTATTCGTCATGCCGAATAGGGAGACACTCTCTATTTGTCATACTGAAAAAGGAGACAATGTGTATTCGTCATACTGAAAAGGGAAACAATCCTTATTCGTGTTGCTGAATAGGGAGACACTGTATTCGTCATACTGAAAAGAGAGAAAATCTGTATTCGTCAACTGAAAATGGAGACAATCTGTATTCGTCATACTGAAAACTCTATTCGTCATACTGAAAAGGGAGACAGTCCGTATTCGTCATGCCGAATAGGGAGACACTCTCTATTTGTCATACTGAAAAAGGAGACAATGTGTATTCGTCATACTGAAAAGGGAAACAATCCTTATTCGTGTTGCTGAATAGGGAGACGCTCTGTATTCGTCATACTGAAAAGAGAGAAAATCTGTATTCGTCAACTGAAAATTGAGACAATCTGTATTCGTCATACTGAAAACTCTATTCGTCATACTGAAAAGGGAGACAGTCCGTATTCGTCATGCCGAATAGGGAGACACTCTCTATTTGTCATACTGAAAAAGGAGACAATCTGTATTCGTCATACTGAAAAGGGAAACAATCCTTATTCGTGTTGCTGAATAGGGAGACACTGTATTCGTCATACTGAAAAGAGAGAAAATCTGTATTCGTCAACTGAAAATGGAGACAATCTGTATTCGTCATACTGAAAACTCTATTCGTCATACTGAAAAGGGAGACAGTCCGTATTCGTCATGCCGAATAGGGAGACACTCTCTATTTGTCATACTGAAAAAGGAGACAATGTGTATTCGTCATACTGAAAAGGGAAACAATCCTTATTCGTGTTGCTGAATAGGGAGACGCTCTGTATTCGTCATACTGAAAAGAGAGAAAATCTGTATTCGTCAACTGAAAATGGAGACAATCTGTATTCGTCATACTGAAAACTCTATTCGTCATACTGAAAAGGGAGACAATCTGTATTCGTCATACTGAAAAGGGAGACAATCCGTATTCGTCATACTGAAAAGGGACACAATCCGTATTCGTCATGCTGAATAGGAAGACACTCTGTATGCGTCATACTGAAAAGGGAGACAATCTGTATGAAAAGGGAGACAATCCGTATTCGTCATACTGACAAGGGAGACAATCTGTATGAAAAGGTAGACAATCCGTATTCGTCATACTGACAAGGGAGACAATCTGTATGAAAAGAGAGACAATCTGTATTCATCATGCTGAAAAGGGAGACAATCCGTACTCGTCATACTGAAAAGGGAGACAATCTTTATGAAAAGGGTGACAATCTGTATTCGTCATACTGAAAAGGGAGACAATCCGTATTCGTCGTACTGAAAATGGAGACCATCTGTATTCGTCATACTGAAAAGGGAGTCAATCAATATTAGTCATACTGAAAAGGGGGACAATCTGTATTCGTCATATTGAAAAGGGAGACAATCCGTATTCGTCATGCTGAATAGGGAGACACTCTGTATTCGTCATACTGAAAATAGAGACAATCTGTATTCGTCATACTGAAAAGGGAGACAATCCGTATTCGTCATACTGAAAAGGGAGACAATCAATATTTGTCATACTGAGGAGGGAGACAATCAGTATTTATCACTCTGAAAAGGGGGACAATCTGTATTCGTCATACTGAAAAGGGAGACAATCCGTATTTGTCATACTGAAAAGGGAGACAATCAATATTCGTCATACTGAGAAGGGAGACAATCAGTATTTATCACTCTGAAAAGGGGGACAATCTGTATTCGTCATACTGAAAAGGGAGACAATCCGTATTTGTCATAATGAAAAGGGAGACAATCAATATTCATCATACTGAGAAGGGAGACAATCAGTATTTATCACTCTGAAAAGGGGGACAATCTGTATTCGTCATACTGAAAAGGGAGAAAATCTATATTCGTCATACTGAAAAGGGAGACAATCCTAACCTTTTGAGTCTCATTGGACGTGTTTTTACGTCTGAATATTTCTTCTTTCTTATACGACATTTTGCCGTATTTTACATCCTGTTATTGCCATGTTTTTTCTCTATGTTTGATCTATTATGCATATGAATATTTTCTATAATACACGTTACATTATATATTGTGACGGGCCGAGAGAGGAGTTGTGAAATCAAAGGCATATTGGAAACGACTGAGTTATATTGTTGTGGAACACTCTCCTTATATACAAAACCTCAAGGCAACAGGACATGACAAGTTCACAAGACAGACAAAATCACAGAGGAAAAACCAGACTTGAATTTTCATGTTCGTTTTAGTGCGAGGGAAGAGCGAAGATACAACCATAATATATACAAAAGGAATTATGTACAATTGTGTGAAACACGGTTGGTACATGGCTCCCCCCCCTAAAAATGACATACTGTACATGTTAAATAGGGCGCCCTGATCTAGAGAGGCGAACTGTAGGCGGGTCATCTGGCAGAAGATAAGCAGGTTTTAGACGATCAATGGAGACCCAGTCTTCTTTGCCCCGAATGTTTAGGAGGAATGCTTTCGGACTGCGTCGGATCACAAGGTAAGGTCCCGTGTAAGGGGGCGTTAACGGTGGCTTGCTGGTGTCGTTGCGCAGGAAGACGTGCGTTGCAGAGTGCAAGTCCGTTGGTATGTGATGCTTCGCTGGGGGCTTGTAAGTCTGGCGGCACGGAGTAAATTTTCCCACGACGTGACGTATGCGCTGGAGATCGTTGGAGGAGGTTGTAGAAGGAAAAAACTCGGCAGGGACGACCAACGGGTCGCCATACACCATTTCGGCTGCCGAGACGTCGAGGGCGTCTTTAGGAGTGGTCCTTAGTCCAAGGAGGACCCAGGGAAGCTGAGTAAACCAGTTGCAATCCTTGCAGCGGGACATCAAAGCTGCTTTGAGGGTGCGATGAAAACGTTCAACCATTCCATTGGCAGCGGGGTTGTAGGCCGTTGTGTGATGTAGGGTGATGCCCAGGAGATTCGCTAATGACGTCCATAATTGAGAGGTGAAAGTGGTTCCCCTGTCAGAAGTAATATGCTCAGGGATACCGAATCTTGAAATCCATCCAGAGAGTAAGGCAGATGTACATGAGGCGGACGTTGCAGTTTCCATGGGAATGGCTTCAGGCCAACGAGTGGAGCGGTCGATGACGGTAAACAGGTAACGATGTCCTTGTGATGTGGGTAGGGGGCCTACAACGTCGACGTGAATGTGTGCGAAACGACGCTGAGGTTGAGGAAAGGTGCCCACTCCTGAATCCGTGTGTCGATGTACTTTGGAAGTTTGGCAAGAAGTACAGGCATGGACCCAATCCTTAGCATCCTTAGAAATGCCGTGCCAAATGAACTTTGCCTTCAGCAGCTGTGCAGTAGAACGGCACGAGGGATGTGAAAGGCCGTGGATGAAATCAAACATCTGTCGGCGCATGGGAGCAGGAATCCATGGTCGTGGTCTACCAGTACTGACGTCACAGAGGAGGGTGGTGTTGGAGTTTTCGAGGGGAAAATCCTCCCAACGGAGGGACGTGCAGGATGTCCTACAAGCTTGATACTCTGGATCCTGTCGTTGGGCTTCAGCCAGGGCGTTGTAATCCAATCCCAGTTGAACGGCAGCCAACGTGTTTCTTGACAGGGCATCGGCAACGGGATTCATTTTCCCAGGGACGTATTGGAGGGTGCAATTGTATTCAGCCACGGCGGAGAGATGTCGGCGTTGACGGGCGGACCAGGCGTCAGACTGTCGAGTGAAGGCGTGCACCAGAGGCATGTGGTCTGTGCGAATGACGAAGGGCGTACCTTCTAAGAAATGGCGAAAGTGACGGACAGCCAGGTGCACCGCCAGCAATTCTCGATCGAAGGTAGAATAACCCGATTCTGCCTTGGACAGTTTTCTGCTGAAGAAGGCCAATGGGCGGGGCGAGCCTTTGACCACCTGCTCGAGTACTGCACCAATAGCGACGTCGCTGGCATCGGTGGAGAGAAGGAGAGGGGCGTGTGGGATAGGAAAAGTGAGAGCCGCAGCAGTTGATAGGGCCTTCTTTGCATTGCAGAAGGCCGCTTCTTGAAGGGACCCCACTTCAGGTCCTTTGGCTTGCCCTTGAGGGAGGCGTAGAGGGGAGCAAGAGTGGCGGCAATGGCTGGCAGAAAGCGGTGATAATAGTTGATCATGCCCAAGAATTCCTGCAGAGCTTTGACGGTCGAGGGAGTGGGGAAATTCTGAACGGCTGCTACCTTCTCAGGGAGGGGATGGACTCCTTCAGGAGTGATACGGTGCCCTAAGAACGACACTTCGTTGGCGCCAAAGGTACACTTGTCGTACCGGACTACAAGGCCGTTTTGTTGCAGGCGGTCGAGCACGATGCGCAGGTGACGGAGGTGTTCCTCTTTTGAGGAGGAGAACACAAGTATGTCGTCCACATAACATACACAGAAAGGGAGGTCCCCTAAGATGCCATCCATGAAACGTTGAAACGTTGCCCCAGCATTACGAAGGCCAAAACAGGAGTAATTGAAGGTGTATGTGCCAAACGGAGTGGTGATGGCGGTCTTGGGGATGTCTTCTGGGTTCATAGGCACCTGATAATACCCCTTCAGGAGGTCAAGCGTAGAGAAAACCTTTGCTTTGTGCAGGTAGGAGGTTACATTGGCAATGTTTGGGAGGGGGTAGTGATCCGGTTCTGTTTGCATGTTCAGGCGCCTGTAATCCCCGCACGGACGGAGGGAGCCGTCTTTCTTCAGAACGATGTGTAAGGGTGACGACCATGGGCTGGAGGCCTTTTGGCAAAGGCCCATTTTCTCCATTTCGGCGAACGTCTGTTTGGCGGCTGCCAATCGTTCCGGTGCCAGACGTCTGAATTTTGCGAAGACTGGGTGTCCCGTCGTCTTGATATGGTGATAAATACCGTGCTTAGCAGGAACCGTGGGCGTTTGGCGAAGTTCTGGACGGAAAACTTCCGGGTACGACGTGAGGAGGTGGGCGTAGGCATCCGTGGGTGCGCTGATGTGGAGAGCGAGGTTAGAGGGGGCGGGTTGAAGAGGTGTCGACAAGTACGAGTCTGCGTTGACCAATCGTCGGTGGGCGACATCGACCAGAAGGTGGAAATGAGAGAGGAAATCCGCACCGAGGATTGGCATTGTGACGTCAGCAACGAGAAACTTCCAATTGAATTTACCATTTCCGAACGATAATGTGAGGCTCTCGTAACCGTAGGTGGGTATCGCAGATCCGTTGGCAGCTACCAAGCGGACGTCGGCAGATGTACACAGACTACGTTGTGCCTTGAAGAGTTTCCTTGGCAAAAGAGAACGACAAGCACCCGTGTCTACCAAAAATCGCACGCCCGTTCCTGCACCCTGTAAAAAGAAAATATTAGAAACATGGGAGGCCACCGCCACAAGCGATGGCCTACTTACACGTTTTTTGGCCACTGACAATCTTTGGCACATTTCTTCGCGGTTGCCCCGAATCTGAAGTGGTAGTAGCAAAACTGCGGTGGATGGGAGGTAGTAAGTGGCTGTAGAAGTCGTTCGTTGGGGCGTGAGCGATTGGTGGGTGGTGGGCGGCTTTGTCGCCGCTTCGGCACGTCACGGGGTAGGCGTGTATGTCCTACGGCATTCATGTCAGCTTCGGTGTACGTTGAATAGGCATCCTCGTCGTCAGGGGTGGAGGCGTTGATGGAGGTCTTGAAGTGGCTGTCCATAAGGGCGTCGGCTTTGGTCATCAAGTCCTTTATGGGTAAACTATCGACATCGGGTATGGCAGCGCGCACAGGTTCAGGTAAACGGCGTATCCAAAGGGCACGGAGTAGGTTCACCTCACGAGGAGAGCCGTCTGCGGCAGGTTGAAGGCGAGCGATACTGGTCATTTCCCTGAGGGCAAGCGAAGCCCTTTGGTCCCCCAACGGTTGTTGCGAGAGCTGAAAAAGCTTTGCTATACGGGCGGCTGGCGACGGCGAGTACTGTTGCAGAAGGTATGATTTGAGGTCGTCATACGCTATTGGGGTGTCTCCTTGTTGACAAAGCCAGTCGGATATTTCTGGGAAGGTGTCCTCGGGTATCGCCGCGAGAACATAATCCGCTTTGGTGGTTGAGCGAGTCACGCCCCTGATACGAAACTGGACTTCTGCGCGCTGAAACCAAGCAAACGCCTCTCCGCTGGCAAACGATGAAAGTTTGAATGGAGAGGCCGTAGCGCCAACTGCCGTAGAGTCCGTCATAGTACCAACGATGGAGGGGCGAGGGGGTGGGGGTGGAAGGCGGTGGAAGCGAGTCGACTTCCGGGGTCACCAATGTGACGGGCCGAGAGAGGAGTTGTGAAATCAAAGGCAGATTGGAAACGACTGAGTTATATTGTTGTGGAACACTCTCCTTATATACAAAACCTCAAGGCAACAGGACATGACAAGTTCACAAGACAGACAAAATCACAGAGGAAAAACCAGACTTGAATTTTCATGTTCGTTTTAGTGCGAGGGAAGAGCGAAGATACAACCATAATATATACAAAAGGAATTATGTACAATTGTGTGAAACACGGTTGGTACAATATCAATAGAATAGACCTTTATTTAGCTATACGATGAAATAAATAGTAAAATCTTACTTTTTAAAGTTTTTTTGGCTAATTTCAGTTAAGTATAAGGACCAAAACAGAAGATTGGAGCTTAAGGGACATTTTTTAGGAGGGGCGGGGGGGGGGGGGGGTTGCTGATGAGCGGTTTGTGCTCAAATTGTTAACCTTAATTTATTTTCCGACTACTTTTTGGATTTATAGATCTATTGCATCTGTTTCAATGCTATCATAAAAATATATAGAATAAGTTTAAAGTATGATATGCATTTTTCATCTCTAGTATAAGACCTATTTCTCATGACTGAAATGTATATTCATATAATCAATTACATATTATTATCATTATTAGTATTATTGGCTAAGCTACAACCCTAGATGGAAAAGTAGGATGCTATAAGCCCAAGGGCTCCAACAGCGGGAAATGGTCCAATGAAGAAAGGAAAATACTAATTTTTAGCTTGATAAACACTGTGGATAGCTTGATGAAATTTGCAGGAATGAATTTACGAGGATTTCTATCTGACTTGTAGATCGAGATGACGTCTCCCTGTCTTTTGATTCTTTGACAAAAATACCTTGGAAACTTTCTCACAGGTTCATTGAACGCCTTTAGTCCTTTTAGAAAGAAAGCATAGTTAAGGGAAACTTAAATAAAGTTTTTAAACCAACCTCTACCCTTCCAATACTCACTAAAGCTGTTGAACAGTAGATCTTTGTGAGAAACGTTATTGTTTCCGACAACCAGATGAGAGTGAGGAATAATAAAGGGGTTGATACGTCTTTTTAGACACAAGAAATTAAATCTATAAACTTACTCAGAATAATACAGTTCATTTAAGTGAGCCAATTGAGTTATAGTTAATCATCATCTAATTTTCTAATTACATCCGCTATCGTAAGAGGTTCTCTGAATATAACCTTAAAATATGGTTTATTCGGCATGCATATGCAGAGAGAGAGAGAGAGAGAGAGAGAGAGAGAGAGAGAGAGAGAGAGAGAGAGAGAGAGAGAGAGAGAGAGAGAGAGGTGCATGGGCCTTGATGAAAAATTCACTGACCATCGCATGATCGCAACCAATCATTGACATGCCTTGTGAAGAACTGAACCTCCTTTTTTGTCCGCCAACTTATCTTATTGTAGACTTTTTACCTTCGCCAACTTCGCTGCGAAGGTTATGTTTTGATAGGCGTGTAATTATACATTCATTCATATTTTTGTTTGTGATTCGGATAGCTCAAAAACTACAGGACCGAATCTCATGAAATTTGGTGAGATGAGTGGCCATGAGACAAGGACAATTGGATTGGATGTTCAGAGTGATTGGGTCAAAAGTCAAGAACAAGGTCATGAAAAGGTCACAAACGTCCTTTTGCCATATTGTGGCCAATTTTTATCTGATTTGCATGAAACTAGTGTCAAAATTTGCATAATTAAATTGTCGATCTTATGATATGCAACATGATATAGGTGATGTTATGGACTTGCCTATTCTAGTTTATTTATTTGTGTTTCGCATAGCTCAAAAACTATTTGGCCGAATCTCATGAAATTTGATGGGGTGATTGGCCATGATCCATGGACAATTTCATTAGATTTTGGGAGTGATTAGGTGCATGGTCAAGGTGAAGGTAACAAAAAGAAAAAAAAATCTTCTTGCTATACCAGTCATTTTCTATCTGATTTAAATGGAAATAGTGCCAAAATGTGTATAATTCAATTACATATTTTGTGATATTCAAAATGATATAGTGACGCCTTAACCCTTGTTAGCAGTTAGGGTGCAATGTCAGCGAGTAATAGTTAAATCACAGAATATCAAAAAGCATGAAATTAATGGTTTCAAGCTATTATGAAATACATTAGATAGCAGATGTGATGTGGTTAATCAATACGGTCATAATAACTTGTTCTCATGGTAACAAATGTGGCGTTGGAATAGGTATGTGCTCTACTGAGTGAGTGACAAAATATCTATCAGTTCATCATCATCAGACATTGCTAGTCCACTGCAAGAAAGAAGCCTTGCGGATTGGTGTTGGTGGGAGACTTTGATCTGATCACTTACAGCCAACCAACCTAGTATGGGTGGCCCTGACTAAAACAGCTTTGTTGAGAATGGCGATGAACAAACACTTTCACCATGTTAAGGTATCTTTACTTAGAAAGTTTTATATATATATATATATATATATATATATATATATATATATACATATATATTATATATATACATATATATTATATATATACATATATATATATAAAGTGTATTTGTATGCGTACATGGTCTTCTATTAAATTAAAAGTGACCAAAGAAAACTGATAAAAAAAAAAAAAAACGGGACGTTGATTGCAAAATAACCAAAGAACAACAAACGATATTACTCACGTAAGTGATGAAACCGTAGACGAATCCATCTCCAGCGCAACGAATATCCTTAGTCCACAAGCCCTCGTATCCTTGGAAACTGGTCTCCAAAGCAACACCTATTGACAGGGGAATTGGAATTTAATAAGCCACACCTATCAAGAGGGAATTGTCATTTAAACATTTTCCATCCAATATAGCGTCTATTCGTATGTTAAACTTTTCCGTAACATTTATGTAAATTACAGCAAACAGTATCTACTTGTCCAAATAGCAAGATTTCCTCGTATTTGTATACATAGTTTCACCTCACAACGAAATGCCACTAATTAACATTCTTTACGGAAACCTCACCAATGCCATAATTTATGTCAAAATGAAATCAGTTTTTATATTGATATATGTATATTGTTAGTGACCCTTGGTATTCATATGCATTGTGCTTTAAGGAAAGAGGTCTTTCTTATGGAAAGAAACAGATTAATAGCTAGGCAAGTGGATAGCGTTTGGTACACTTTTGAGATAAAAGGACTTGAGTGGGTCTATATATATTGTAAATTGTAAAAGTAAAAAAAAAAAAGAATTGCATGTAAGTTTTGAAACAAGACAACACTTCCATAGGTATTGTTCAACTGCTGAACTGAAAATTACTCCATCACGGAAAATTTACAAATCATTGGATTCTGCTTTAGTCTATGCTCAGGAGAGCTAATCAGCTTTCCATTAACACACAATTTAAGTTTATTTTTTTCCATAGACATCCTAGTTTTCTAAACTTTCATCTGACTAATAGCTTGTGAAATATAAATATAAATAAATAAATAAATAAATATATATACTGTATATATATATACATATATATATATAATATATATATATATATATATATATATATATATATATATATACATATACAAATACATATATATATATATATATATATAATATATGATATATATATATATATATATATATATATATATATATATATATATATATATATATATATATATATATTACGTGCGTTAACATATTCAACGTAGCTACTTCCACTCAACGTATAACAAATAAATAAATTATGTTAACAGTTTTTCTCCTTTTGTATTCCTCTACTTCATGTGAATAATTCTCCATATATATTTTTGCTACAAAATATTCTTCATTTTATTTTTTGGAGGGGGGGGGGTGATGACGTTGAAGAGATCCTGCTGTCCTAAATTTTCCATTTTTTTTAATCATTCTATTTATAGGTGGTTGTCTACTACAGATGAACACGTAAATACGTATATTTTTATATGCATACATGCAAAGATACACATACATTTATACATATATATATATATATATATATATATATCTATATATATATATATATATATATTATATATATATATATATATATTGTATATATATATATATATATATATATATATATATATATATATATATATGTCTATGTATCTTTCCATATATGCGTATATAATTATACATACATACAGCATATATGTGTGTATACACACACACACATATATTATATATATATATATATATATATATATATATATATATATATACTATCAAAATCAATCTATCACCTTTGTAGCTGATTGGTATGTCTTAGATACTCCATTTTTGTCATAGCAATCAATACAGTAAATACTTAGGTGATAAACACTGAAGGAAGAACCATTAAATGATCATGTAAGATTAATATTTGAAGTGTAAATTAAAAATTTCGAGTAAAAGCAAAAGAAAAGCACTAAAGATGAATGAATTTAGACGGAAAATGCTAACAAAAATACTTTGACCATTATATATTTTTCCATATTAATTATTTTTTTTTTTTCAACAAGGTTTGAGATTTTCTAAAAATGATTAGATATAGCGAGAAAGTATTTTGAACAATATATGTTTTTTCATATTCTTTTTTTACAGCAAGGTCTGACGTTTTCCAAATCCCATCCTTTAGACCTTCAATATCACTAAACATGAACATTGGTTACCCCCATAAATTTATGAATAAATTTTGTTTGTTTGAGTTCTAAAAAGCGTCTTATTGAGGCCATCAAATCATTGATCAAATGGATCAGTCAATCTTTCTTACCAATCAGTTTGAACAGAAATTAATTTCCATCTTAACTATTTTCCTTTTGTAAGAGGACACATTCTTATCTGAGCTACAGAACTTGATTTTAATGGTTATAGCTATAAACA
>NC_090729.1:176505282-176512782 GCF_036898095.1 Palaemon carinicauda | reverse complement strand
ATAATAATAATAATAATATAATAATGATAATGATAATGATAATAATTATAATAATAGTAATAGTAATAATAGTAATAATAATAATAATAATAAAAAAAAAAAAAAAATAATAATAATAATAATAATAATAATAATAATAATGTATGTGAAAATACACTCAAACATTGTACACTTCACAATCTACAAATAACACAATCACCTTTCCTTGTGAATAGCTTAAATATATAAAAAGAAAACAGAAATAACTCCTCCAATCATATTCGTAAAAGAATGAGTTATTTTTCGAAGAAATACAAGAGAAATCTTTATAATTCCAACCACTCCCATTATTATGAATAACTGTGATTATGGACACCATTTCTTCCAAAATCAGACGCTGGAATTCCATAAGGGAAAGGACACGCCGGGGTGAATAATTTACCGCCTCCTGGAAACTGATTGTTGTCACGAATTTGCTTCTTGATTCTGTGATATGATTTTCCTGTTTGGTATGGAGGTGATTCGTAATTTTTTATTTCATATTTCTTTATTTCTGAATGGTGTACTGTAGATTTCCTTTTACCGAAGCCAAGAATGATAATAATAATAATATGAATAATAATAATAATAATTATAATAATAATAATAATAATAATAATAATAAAAATAATAATGATAATAATAAGTAAGCTGCATTATTATAATTTTCATTATTAATACAATAATAATAATAATAATAATAATAATAATAATAATAATAATAACAATAAAAATTAATATCATTATTATTATTATTATTATTAAACAGAGAAAACAATAACTAAACGCAAAATAACTATGTACAGAGCTAGGAAATAATTAAATATATCTATAAAACATTTTAACATTGCAATAAATAAGCCAAGAGTGATATCATGAAACAGATTGATATGGCATATAAATTAGGTTAAGGAAATCAACTATTGAGCCATTCAGAATAATGCTTAGTTTGCGAAAGATAACGAAAGATAAGACAAATATTACTAAATCATTAAATTAAAATTAACTGTTTAAAGTATTTATGTAATTTTGTATATGGAAAAAAAAGTAATTTTACAGATTATATAGAAAGTGTTCAAGGGAGTTTACAAATTATTGATTCCTTGAGGTTAGAGGGTTTTATTAAAAAAAAAAAAAAAAAAAAAAAAAAAATTGATAAAATAATTATTATGTAGATTAGATTACATATCTATCTAAGACATAAATAGAAATAGGAAGCATTAGAATTCTATCCCTTGCACGTAGATGGAAGAGATGAGCCACTGATTAGTTTCTCATAATTATGAGAATCATTAGAAGAAATCTATAAGCTCCATCAGTCAGTTTATTCTTGAACATCTGAAGAATACATGTTTGGAAACTAGGTCAAGTTTATATATAAACGTTTACAATATAGATTAGATAATTATTTCGAATTAATTATGAAAGATCAACGTGCTTCTATCATCGTTTCTAGTAGAATGATTAAAATGAGAATTGCGTTGACTTAACTAATAATTCATATATCGATAATGGAATAAAAATAGTTTTTAATAAGCCAATTAAAACAGATAAAATAACAACGGTCATAATATAGACTTAACTAATTATTATTATTATTGCAAGCCAAGCTACAATCCTAGTTGGGAAAGCAGGATGCTATGTGCCCAAGGGCTCCAACAAGGGAAAATAGCCCAATGAGGAAGGAAACAATGAAATTAATAATACAAAAGAAGTAATGAACAAAACAATAGGAAGAGAAACAAGATAGAATAGCATGCCCAAGTGTACACTCAGGGAAGAGAACTGTAACCCAGGACAGTGGAAGACTTCGGTACAGAGGCTTCGACACTACCCAAGACTAGAGAACAATGATTTGATTTTGGAGTGTCCTTTTCCTATATCTGCCCTTATCAAGAGGTAAATAACCAATAACAATTACAGTGCAGTAGTTACCCTTCAGCGAAATTGTAAAGAATAGGCCAGACGATTCGGTGTATGTGTAGGCAAAGAAAAATGACCTGTTACCAGAAAGGGATCCAATGTAGTACAATCTGGACAGTCAAAGGATCCAATAACTCTCTAGTGGAAGTATTTTGACGGGTGTCTGGTGCCCTGGCCAACCTACTATCAGCAATGATTCATATATCAATATGGGTGTAAAATAGTATTGCATAATAGGTCAATTGAAAAAGAAAAAATATAATACTGGTGATAATGACGAAAATAACTTTGAGCTAGTTTTTCGACATAGGAGAAAAAAAACCGCTTCTGATAAGCTCATTGAGATTAAAAAATTATAATTAAATAACATCAAATCAACGACTAATAATTCTTATATTGATATGAAAGCAAAAATCTAAATAGAAAAATATCGACGAGGTTAACATTGACTTAGTTAATTATTCGTAAAAACAGTCGTTTTTTGATAAGTCACTTGAAATAGGAAAATGACAACGACAAAAACATTGACTTCACTAATCATTCATCAATCGATATGGATATTAAAACAGTCGTTTCCTATTAGCCAATTGAAATAGAAATAGGTAGTAGGTTGGCCAGGGCACCAGCCACCCGTTGAGATACTACCGCTAGAGAGTTATGGGGTCTTTTGACTGGCCAGACAGTACTACATTGGATCCTCCTCTCTGGTTACGGTTCATTTTCCCTTTGCCTACATACACACTGAATAGTCTGGCATATTCTTTACATATTCTCCTCTATCCTCATACACCTGACAACACAGATTACCAAACAATTCTTCATCACCCAAGGGGTTACTGCACTGTACTTGTTCAGTGCCACTTTCCTCTTGGTAAGGGTAGAAGAGACTCTTTAGCTATGGTAAGCAGCTCTTCTAGGAGAAGGACACTCCAAAATCAAACCACTGTTCTCTAGTCTTGGGTAGTGCCATAGCCTCTGTACCATGGCCTTTCACTGTCTTGGGTTAGAGTTCTCTTGCTTGAGGGTACACTCGAGCACACTCTCCTATCTTATTTCTCTTCCTCTTGTTTTGTTAAAGTTTTTATAGTTTATATAGGAGATATTTATTGTTGTTACTCTTCTTAGAATATTTTATTTTCCTTTTTTCCTTTCCGCACTGAGCTATTTTTCCCTGTTGGAGCCCCTGGGCTTATAGCATACTGCTTTTCCAACTAGGGTTGTAGCTTAGTAAGTAATAATAATAATAATAATAATAATAACTAAGAAAATGTCGTTGATTGGATTATTCATATATTGATAAGGGAGTACAAACAGTCGTTGCTAATTAGCTAATTGAAATAGAAAAATAACGAAAACAATAACGTTAACTTAATTATACTTAACGTGGCAAAAAAGGGCCGATAGGGGAAAGCACCTGGTTTGAAACGGACTCCCCCACTGATGCCATTTCTCCACAGATCACCGGCCCGCTCTCCAAATCCTTCCCCTTACTCTCCATCCCTCTTATTCTTTCCTCTCTCCCTGTTTTTTTATTTGGATTATGTATTCCCTAAATAATCTCTCTCTCTCTCTCTCTCTCTCTCTCTCTCTCTCTCTCTATTCACCTTTTCTTTCAGGAAGTATCTGTCCACATTGAAGATTACAGGCTTACCTTGGCTATGAAGGTGGTCATATGGCGATCTTGATGCAGGGGAATGGTCCATCACGAGAGTATGTGCGTGTGTCACAGTGTGTGTAATGGCAACATCTGACATGTGAGCATGGGAGAGACCCCCTCATATGACATATTTAAGAAGGGGGAAAAGTTATTCAGAAAACACTCTTTGAATTCTAACTCATTGGTGGTGTGGAACAAAAATTAGAATGATTTTGGATACAATTTAGAAAATTCATCAATTTCTAGAGAGAGAGAGAGAGAGAGAGAGAGAGAGAGAGAGAGAGAGAGAGAGAGAGAGAGTAATGAGGTGGAGCGGGGTTGGAGAAAGAAGGCGAGTCAGTGATCTGTGGAGATGTGGCATAAATGGAGGAATCCGTTTAAAACTAGTTAACCTCCATTACCGGCCCTTTCTCGTTGCATTGAGTATAATAATTTACATATCGATGTGAGATTAAAAAGAATTTACTATTAAGACAAATGAAATGGAAAAATAACGACGAAAATAACGTTGACTGAGCCAATGATTCATGTTTTGATAATGAGGTAAAAACAGTGGCTTTTAATAAGCTGATTGAAATAGAAAAATAACGAGAATAACATTGACTTAACTAATGGTTCATATATCGATATGAGAGTAAAAAAAAAAAAGGTCATATATAGAGATTCAAGGATAGATCAAAACTAAATGTACTTTCGTTTTAGCAAAATTAGTGAAGAGGATTATAGTACTTCAGTACCATATAAAAATTATGTAAAGATATTCAAAAATTTTGGCTAAACTTTTTAATGAGGTATATTTCTTTGGATAAAACCTCGTGATTGACAGGGGATTTAAATTGTTTTAACAAAGGGGAAAGGCACTAAACTTAATATTTCAGTTGCTTTGTATATTGTTGCTAATGATTAACTTAAAATTAAAGTTAATTAATTAGTGGATATATACATACATATATATATATATATATATATATAGTATATATATATATATATATAGATAGATATAGATATAGATATATATATTATATATATAATATAATATATATATATACATATATATATATACATATATACAGTATATATATATATATATATATATATATATATATGCATATGCGTATAGGTATGTACATATATGCGGTTTATATAAATATTTCTTTTTTGTAGAATTCCACAGAAAATTGTCTGAAATCATCAACTGAAGGTTAATGTTATAGATAAAATTGGTCGAACCTTTTAGTTAAAATTACTATTACTTTGAGCTTTCATTTTCCTGATATAACCAAGACTCACCCCAGTCAACAAAGTGAGAATTATACAAGTTGATATGTATACTGGGTGTTCAAGAAAAAACCTCAGGATCAACCTCTGAACTCTTTACGACGTGGTTAGAGAAGAAAATAACCCCAAGGAACAGTCATATTATAATATATATGTGTATATATAAATATATATATAATATATATATATATATATATATATATAGTACCTACATTTATAATATATATATATATATATATATATAGTACATACATTTAAATATATATATGTATATATATATATTTATATATACATATACACACACACACACACATATATATATATATATATATATGTATATATATATATATATATATTTATATATACATATATATACACATATATATTTATATACACATAGATATTTAAACACACACACACACACACACACACACTATATATATATATATATATATATATATATATGCATACACGTATATATATATTTTTATATACATCTGTACATTTATAACTCTCTCTCTCTCTCTCTCTCTCTCTCTCTCTCTCTCTCTCTCTCTCTCTCTCTCCATATATAAGGTACACTGTTAAAAATTTGCCGCATAGAACAGCGGTAAAATCCCTGGAATAAACGTTGCCAGGCATTCACCGTTTTAAAAACGGATATATTGACATTAATGAGTGATATTAAGGTCACCAACCCGTAAAATATATTAACAAAGTAGGGTAAAATTACGGTCTCCTGTATTTAACTGAAATACGGCGGAGAACAGTGTATCTACACGGTAAATTTCCGTTTAAAATTACTGTTTTTTTTTTTTTTTTTTTTTTTTTAAGCGTTTGTCTTCAATTCATTTAATCTTTTTTTTTTTCTTTTCTTAACAATCATGTATTCCATCATTCTATTCCCTCCCTGTCTGAGTATGGAAAAAATAGAACAAAAAAACTTTTGCTGTATTTGCTCCTATTAGAAAACCTTAACAAAAAGTCTTTGTTTGAAAAGCAAACATAATAACCATTGTTTGTAAGTCACTGCGACATTGTTCTCTCGCTGTCAGCAAAAGTTCCTAATTGTGTTCGTCATTTTAATTGTCTTTTTTTCTAGCTAACTATGCAAGAATTTTTTTTTTTCCATTTCATCCCTTGGAGATGATCTTTGGACAAACATTTTTTTTTTTTTTATGTTTTTATATAATTAAAATATCCTAATGTGATAATATGCGTTGCCCATTGACATATGGTACTAATCTATTTGTATAGTCAAAGGAATCTAACAGAAATGTACCGTGTTCATTAGAGAGGGAGAGAGAGAGAGAGAGAGAGAGAGAGAGAGAGAGAGAGAGAGAGAGAGAGAGAGAGAGAGAGAGAGAGAGGGAGTTCTTTTGTAATCTTCCATTATAAATAAGAAGGAAAAATGAACTATCAAAATGAGTTACTAAGGAATTTTATCATATACAACTATGGTTATGAAAATGTGGCAAGTGTTGACATAGCATGTTACCGGCCATACTGTTTAAGTATACAAAATTACCTTGTAAAGCCATATCGCTTAAAACGCATATACAGTAAAAAGTGGCAAATCCATTAAAAATTCAATTATATCCGATTAAAAGTTCAGAAAAAAAATGATTTCACTGCTCACATCTGTTGAACAAGGTATAAATAATGAATAACCGACAGTGAAATAAAAGCATGAAATACTTTCAGTTATTCCAGCAGCTGCATAAATACCAGAATTTCTTTTAACATATTCCAAAATCCATGTCAATTCAGATACATTCCGTGGTTCAGTCACAAACACATTTGAAACTTATTTTCCCAAAAAAGATACGACAGAGAGAAAGATATACTCTAAAGTTATTATACTTATGTGTCAATTATCTATTGATGTGGATGTTTATTTTGCCAAGTAGTGAATGTTGTCAAAAACTCTTTAGTATTGTTACTTCCGCCAACGAAATTATGTTTTCACCCTTGTTTGTCTGTTTTTTTTTTCTCTCTCTCTCTCATAGAGCGGTGAAAATTTCAGGGCATAATTCTTATGTTGAGACATCGAAGTGATTCAATTTTGAAAGTCCTAAGTCAAAGGTCAAGGTCAAGGTAGAGCGAAAAGTCGACCGAATTAACCCTAACTTTAACCCCAAGTTAGCACATGGTTGTCAGACAGACTTCAAATACGCCTACGGTCTAAATTGATTCTGGGAAAGGCAAACTGGTTTCGGGAAATAAGCTACAATGGCGGAGGTCTACAGTCACAGAGTGCTTTTCTAGTTATTATTATCACTGAGATCAACCATATTTGGATAAACAAAATAATAATAACCATAGGAATCTAACAGGGGAAAGTGGCACAGCATGGAGAAGGAATTAAAAAGGAAAGAACTATAACAGAAGTAATAAAAAATATGTCAATTTAATATGAATAACAATGTTAACTAAAGGGGCACTCAGTAAAGCGCAGACCTCCGCCACGGGCAGCTCATTTCTCGACCTTTTGCTCAAACTTGATTTTGACCTTTGATCTAGGACTTTCAAAATAGAATGACATGAATGTCTCAACATAAAAATTAATGCCTGAAAGTTTCACTACTCTATGAGTAAAATTGTGTCCAGGGTGTTGTTTACGC
>NC_090729.1:176495282-176500282 GCF_036898095.1 Palaemon carinicauda | reverse complement strand
AATAATAATAATAATAATAATAATAATAAGTAATAATAATAATAATAATAACAATATTATCATTATTAATAACAATAAAAATAATAATAATAATAATAATATCAATAATAATAAATAATAAGTGCCTTATCAACAAGTAATGATCATTGTCATTAATTTTAAAGAAATACTAATCCTTTTTTACTTTGCTTATATCTTCAGATCCCTCTATTTCCTATAGTCTCCCTTTCTTAAAGTAAAATCTAACAGAACAGATCATCATTTGCCTTTTCATAGAAGGAAAAAATTTAGTGGGAGCTGAGGCAGGAATACATAGTCTTCCTGTGAAGGATTTCTAAGAGTTTGTAAAAGTCTGGGATAGGAAGTGACCTCTAAAGGCAAAGGTCAGGTTATTCTGCAGTATAGAAATAAATGGATTATGTAACTCTTTTCTTATTGTATGAACACGATTTGACTTTTATTCTAAAAAGCTGCAGAATAGACGGAATGTTTGTTATTTTGAAGTAAATATCGAACTGTCTTTGTTTGATGGTGTTACATCATATTCGTTCCAATTGGGTAGACCGCAAAATGTTATCTCTCTCTCTCTCTCTCTCTCTCTCTCTCTCTCTCTCTCTCCTCTCTCTCTCTCTCTCTCTCTCTCACACACATACATACACAGTTTCTAGTGTATATTTCTCTCTCATTGTTTCTAGTGTATATTTCTCTCTCTCTCTCTCTCTCTCTCTCTCTCTCTCTCTCTCTCTCTCTCTCTCTCTCTCGTTTCTAGCATTTATCTAAAAAGGTAGTCCTAAATCTTGAATAGTTACTTTCATTACATTTCAGATAACGATTTAATTTGACTGATTACCTCTCTTAATAGAATAAAGAGTATTATTTTATCATTAGGAGAGTGGTAAAGTCCTTCCAAGTATTCTAGACAAGTACGATAAAGTAATCCCGGATAATGATTAACAAGGGAATACTTCCCTGTTACATAATTAAGCAAGGCATTATTGACAAGAGGAAAGTGCGCTTAAAAAAGTAAGATATAATAATAGATATAAAGGGACGGAATATAGAATTAACCATTTCTCTTGAATGATGCCTTGATCCTAAGTTTATAAATGGAAGACATCAAGCATGAAATTGCTTTCGTCCTCTGTGAATCTATGCAAAGGTGAATATATATATACATATATATATATATATATTTATATATATATATACATATATATATATATATTTATTTATATACATAAATGTATATATATTATATAAGTATATATATATGTATGTATATTATGTATTTACATATATATATATATATATATATATATATATATATATATATATATATATATATATCTTTATATATGTACATACATATACAATATATTATATATATATATATATATATATATATATATAATATACTGTATACACACATATATATCTATGTGTATATATAACTTACAATATACACACACGCACACACATATATATAAACACACACACACACACATATATATATATATATATATATACAGATAGATAGATATATATCGATCTATCTATGTATACTTACTTATATATGCATACATTTATATACATATATGTATACATGTACATATATATATATATATATATATATATATATATATATATATTTATATACAGTATATGTATATATATACACACACATATACTGTATGTGTGTATGTGTGACCTCTAGTGAAAGTGTGCGAGCTGGTCTGTCTACAAACGATGTATATGTGAGTGGATATTTGTTTGCCCGTTTCCCATGCTATCAGAAAATCCATCATGTAGCTCATCATTCTTCATTCACCACAATCTCAGCCAATTCATTCTATTTTCTTCTCTCATTCCTTTTCTGTCTCTCTATAAATGGATACGTGTAAAGAAAATATAAATACGACGCTTAAAAAAATAAACTATGCTAGAAACAAAAGATTTTCCCGGAAAATTTAAAATGGGATTTATGCTTTGCAACTAATGCGTAAATGCAGGATAGAATAAGGACGGTGGTGTGAAGAGAAATAAAGTTATGAAATAATGTTAAAAAGTTCGTGAAACATTATAAAGGTTAAAGGTGAAATGCTTCAAGGGAGGAGATTGAAATTCCAAAAGATTCAAAAGGGGAGATTGAAATTCCAAAAGATTCAAAAGAGGAGATTGAAATTCCAAAAGATTTATAGCAAAATCTACTATTAATTTACTAAAACGCAATTATTTATTCATTACAAGTCTCTAAATGCCATTGTCTTTTATCTTGGACGACTTATAAATGGATATACTGATTTTCTGAACTGTTATGAACAACAACAAAATGGGGAGAAGGGATGATAAAACGTAAGAAGAAGACGAAGAAGAAGAAGAAGAAGAAGAAGACAAAGAAGAAGAAGAAGAAGAAGACGAAGAAGAAGAATGACGAAAAACATGAGAAATACTATGTCAAAGATGATGGAAAAAGGAAAAAAAATAGATATATTTTACGCACCGTGACATCCAATTTTCACTCGCCTAACTTTGGCGAAAGCATGACACTTAATTTCCTTACAGAACATGCAAAGAGGCACATACTTGTTACAAAGACACGGAACTTCAAGGGAGAGCCATTAAAAAAAAATAAGAAGGGTTCATGTTTTTTTTTTCCCTGAACTTTTGCAGGGTAACTTTTTAATTTTCTGTTTCACATGGACCAATATCTTCCTGTATTTTTTTTTATTTTATTTTATTTGGAGGGGGGGGGGAGGATTTATTAAAGGTATGCATCACTAGGGGAAGGTTTAATCAAATACTATAAAATTTATAGAATGGAAGGTTTATTCAAAAGCAATTCCAGCTGTACGTTCTTTTAAGAATTGTCTATCTATCTACTTATGTATCTAATCCTTGAAATTGCATAAATTTATGAACTGGGCATTCAATGCGCATATTCCATGAAATAAGATATTTCACTACTTGTTTCATGAAATATGCAGTAATTCATCGTTTATTTATTTCTTTGTTTTCATTCTTAACTGGTCTATTTTTCCCTGTTGGAGCCCTTGGGCTTATAGCATCTCGCTTTTCCAACTAGGGTTATAGCAAGGCTAATAATAATAATAATAATAATAATAATAATAATAATAATAATAATAATTTGCCTATAATGTGTATTGATTCTTAGAAGTTGCCCAATTCACAGATTAGACAGCCTATTTCAGTAAATAGGCAAGTTGCCTGGTTCCTAATTTAGGCAAATCAGTTATAGTGGCCCAATAGGCAGTTAATATCTTAATAATGAGATCTACAGTAGATACTGGACTCCTGCACTTTTTAAAATTCAGTTGTTACTTGGGCTTTATTTCCGGAACTAATTTATGTCATGTTTGTATATGTAATTCACCTACATAATTAATAAATTCTTATGGTTAAGCCGAACACTGACACCCTCCCCACTGCTGTTGTTATCAAGCTAAAAAGGAATGAAAAAATATGAAAATAATACAGAATAATAAGAAAAATACTCCTGGCACATTCCGACAATCTAGGCGACACCTGTCAAACTTACTTGGGAAATGTCTTCAATTTCAAGATTGTCGATGCAATGCAGTTTGAGAGAGAGAGAGAGAGAGAGAGAGAGAGAGAGAGAGAGAGAGAGAGAGAGAGAGAGAGAGAGAGAGAGAATACAAACGCCAAACTTATCTTGATTATTTTGCCATTCTTGTATATTTATTTCATTCTTACTTCAACCCTTTATCATCTATTGAGGCTAAAAGCCCTTAAGACAAATTAGCTCGTATAAAATTAAAATAACTGGACATAAGGTATTGCTTATACAATTATTTATTTCAAGAGTGAACACAGCAGACCTCTCATTTGATGACCCCAGCATACTGGGATCAAAGAATTACGAAGTAAAACCTTAACAAGCTACGCACTGGACATATGAAGCGCTATATTAGACATAAATAGTATAAATGAACTATAATCTCCTACTTCTGCTTTCTTCTTGTTCTGTAGATTGCCTGGATTTTTTCTCCGAATGGGTCTTTTTGACAAAATGTTATAATCCCCAACTTTTTCAATTTTTTTCTTCTGGTTTCTTTTGGTTTTGATATTCCTTCCTAATAAATAGATTTTAACTATGGTAATACAAGACAATTGAGGGTAAATTGATGTATGAGTACTGTAATGAAAAATAATGGTTGAATATTATCAATTTTTTTCTTCGCTTTTATATTTCCGAAGCCCATGATAATAATCACAATTCTCTTATTGGCTAACGTTTTACAAATTTCTACAGATTAATATAATGGCAGTGAATTGATAAATCTATGATGTTTAAAACCATTGTGACTGCAACATTGTTATGACTAAGAACTAGCGAAGTCTTGCTTGCCCTTTAACATTACAAAATATTCACCTATCTATGCCGAATGTAGCAATAAGGAGGGTCCTTGAGAGTACTGGAGTCTTACAGTTCATCCAAAATATCCTGATACTCTGAATTGTCTGGAAGACCATACTTGGCGTAGGCACCTCCATCCAGCCTAGTATTAAATCTTTCACGAAAACGTTTCCTTCTCCTTCTCTTCTATGATCTCACGAGACTTCGAGTTAGCAACTTTGGATACAGTAGTGAGTTCTTAGAAATACTCTTGAAGTAGATTCAGAAGAGAGGTGTGCAAAATAACTACCGTTTCTAGTTTAAAAAACAGACAATTTGCCAGAGTAATGACTGAACTTTATATGTACAGGGATCCAGTATCTAAATCTCATTATCAAGTCACTAACTGCTCATGGTGTACTATAACTGATTTGCCTAAATCAGGAACCAGACAACTTGCCCATTTCTCCAAATAAACTATCTAATCTGTGAAATAGGCGACTTGCACTTACTGCACAGCCATTACAACGTGTAAAACGATGGTAAAAGGCTAAAATCACGACCAGATCTTTGCTCTGAGAGCCTCTATAACGTTTGCAATGCTTCCAGAAAGCTCAAATCACTG
>NC_090729.1:176490282-176492782 GCF_036898095.1 Palaemon carinicauda | reverse complement strand
CCGGATATTACATTTTTTTTTTTTTGGGGGGGGGGGGGGCCAATCTTCTAAAACGCAACATTCACATTATGAGATAAAGGAGCTTACAGAGTAAAGTTACCATAATTTTTTTTTTTTTTTTTGCATAAATTCATTTATTTCCATTATATCCACCAGCAATACAATATAAAAGTGACTGAAACACAAGCTCTGTTTCTCACTGAATCTTATTTTGCATAAATTCCTCCCCGTTTATCCGTTTATCAGCTTATTTGCTTTACCTGTATGGCTTTACCTAAAGAGATAGAATATCTGCAAATATCCACTACCAATACAATACGAAAACGAAAGTGACCGAAGGTAACAAAAACTCCTTTTGTTACTGAATCTTTTTTTATTATTTTGCACAAATTCGTCCATGTTTATCAGCTTACTTGCTTTACCTGTATGGCTTTAGCTAAAGAAAAAAAATAAGATCTGCAAATAGTCAATATTAATGAAATACGAAAAATCAAAAGAATCCACAAACTATCCACCAGAAATACATTACGAAAGTGACTAAAAGAAACACAAACTCCTTTTCTCACTGAATCTTTTTTTTTAATTTTCTGCATAAATTCATCCACGTTTACCAGCTTACTTGCTTTACATGTAAGGCTTTAGCTAAAGAAAAATAAATCTGCAAATTTTCAATATCAATAAAATACGAAAATAACTGAAAGAAACACAATCTCATTCCATCACAAAATCTTTTTTTTTTTTCCTCAAGGTCAATGGAACTCGGCCGGCCTCCCATGGCGGGTTTATTTTGGGATTCGATTGTGCAAAGAGAAACGAATGACTCGCGTAGCTTAATTGAAACAGATCTGCAAATTATTGAAAGCTGGTTTCCCCAGTACCAGATTTAATTGATATGAACAAGGTTTTCTTTGGTGACTTTAATAGTACGCATATGTGTGTGTGTGTGTGTGTATATATATATACATATATATATACATACATATATATATATATATATATATATATATATATATATGTATATATGCATATGTATAGATGCATATATATATATGTATATGTTATGTGTATATATATATATATATATATATATATATATATATATATACTACATAACTGCGCACATGCCAAATATTATTATTATTATTATTATTATTATTATCATTAATAGAACTAAAGAAATGTTTTATTTACTGTAATCAAAACACACACACAAACATACACACACGCGCACACACATACATACATACATACATATATATATATATATATATATATATATATATATATATATATATATACATATATATATATATATACATATATATATATATATATATATATATATATATATATATATATATTATATATATATATGTACATGTATATATATATATATATATATATATATATATATATATATATATATATATATATATATATATATATATTGCTTCAAAGTAAACAAATAATGCACAGAAATTCAAAATGTTTTGAAATGCTAAAATTATTGATGAAATGACTACAAACTCCCTATAACCAAACTCTCAGGAAATATGTTACAGAGAAATTCCATTTCATGAATTATAATTTACGTTTATATATTCATTGTCAATATTGCAATGACCTATATATGAGTTGAAAGCTAAAATAATTCATATACTGTCTGCATATAGTTATTATGAATCTATTAAAACAATTCGTTATGAGAACAACAATAATTTTGTCTTATTATGCAATCGTTATCATTATACTTTATTTTCAATATTCCGTGTCCCTTATGTCTTTTCCTCAATGAGATATTTTCCCTGTTGGAGCCCTCGGGGTTATAAAAACCTGCTTTTCCAACTACAGTTGTAACATTGATGATGATAATAATAATAATAATAATAATAATAATAATAATAATAATAATAATAATAATAATAATAATTATTATTATTATTATAATAATAATAATATTAATAATAATTATAATAATGATAATAATACTAATAATAATAATGACGATGATAATAATAATAATAATAATAATAATATGGAGTGTTTTGTCAAAATTATTCAATAGAAAAAAAAAGCAGAGCATAGCTTAGAATAAAGAGAAAAGAAATATTTTCCTTTTTTCCCCACTTTCCAAATGAAATATTACCGAGTGATATTATGATCTGCCACAATGCCTCATTGGGATTTCTCCAGCTATTAACAATGCAGTATTCCCGAGTTGCTTCATAATGCTTTTTTTAAATCTTTTTTTTTTCGCAGGGAGGCAATCTCTTAAATACCACTAAGTTATATTTTTCACTTCCTTTTCTCTCATTGGCTTTTAGTCTAAACGCCATTAAATTTTCATTTTTGTTCATTGATAGACTTTTTATTGTATTTTTTTCCTTATCTCCCTTGCAGAGAATAAGAAAATATTCATGAAATAAAAAGAAATGATACTGAAATCAGCTGATCACTCAGGGAAGACATGATAGTGGATTACAGTATTGATGAATATAAT
>NC_090729.1:176460282-176480282 GCF_036898095.1 Palaemon carinicauda | reverse complement strand
ACACTAAAGCATGGTAAACGCACAGCCGAACCTACACAATAACCCTTTTGCTCGTTCATAAAAAGGATAAACATTTGTTTTTTTCAAGGCTTACCTATCTGAGGTGAGAAAAGTCGTTAAAAGACAAAATGTATGGGCGTGTATTCTTTTAGGTTTATGCATAGAGGGTTTCAAGCCAGATTAATTGATTGATTGATTTGGGGTTTCTTGGCATACTGACACAGGTCATTGACGCCAATATCGTTTGTTATGAATAGAGAATACGTTGAAATTCAATTTAAAACCATAAAAGCGAAGATGTTCTTATGAAAGTTAAATAGCTTTCAAAAGCCTTGCTTCTGATTTCAAGCCAGAGGAACAACAAGCTAGTCATTGGACATTACCTTGAATTAGGCCGTAGCCATACATTGAAGTTAAGCATCAGTACACCTAGTTAGCAATGGGTTGGGTAAACAATAAGGAATGCCAGACATCATCGAAATATGAGCATCTGACATCGTCAATCTCACCCCATTTGATAATGCTGAAACTTGGAAAGGTATCACACAATGTCTCCCCTCTAAGGGGAAGAAAGATTAAGGTGAAGAATGTACATACATTTATCTAATTTATATTATCTAGTTTCACATAATGATATCATGTATAATGTCAATAAAAACCCAAGGTGATATAATCTCCAAGTCCTGCTTTATCAAGTATCTATGTTCTTTTTTTTTCTTGGGGCGGGGGGGGGGGGGTGAATGGGTAACACACAGTGTCTCCTCTGTAAGGGGAAGTAAGATTATGGTGAAAAATATGCATACAATTATTTCATTTACATCTAGATTCACATATAATATTATGTATAAAGTCTATATAAACCCAATCTGACATAATCTCTAAGTCATGCTTTATCAATGTTTTTTTTTTTTTTTTTTTTTTTTTTTTTTTTTTTTTTTTCAAGGGAGGTGAGGGTAACACACAGTGTCTCCTCTCTAAGGCGAAGTAAGATTATGGTGAAAAAAAGGATTTTGACATAGGAAAAATCTATTTTCAGGTGAGATAGCCATGTGGTCTAGATGGAAGTTCCTCTAGGCAGCTTTCTACTTGGGATATTTCTGCGAGTGATATAACATATTTTTACCTTTAGAGGTATCACGAGGTTACGACCCACGGAGCGAATATCCCGAAAGATATCGCGTATGTAACAGGAACATGTTTAAAAACAACCACAGCTATCCTTCCTCCAAGGATATGGGATACACTGTTAAAAAAATTCGTAATTTTAATTGGAAATTCATCGTAAATTTATATACTGTTTTCAGCCGTACTTCAGTAAAATACAGGCGTCCATAATTGTTATCCTACTTTGTTATTACCTTTCACGGGTTGGTGACCGTAATATCACTTCTTTATGTCAATCTATCCGTTTTTAAAACGGCAAATGCCTGGCAATCTTTATTTCAGGATTTTTATCGTTTTTTACATCAAATTTTTAAGTGTAGGATTGGATATGTGGGAGAGCCGTTACAAGTCCAATACCAGTGTGTAACTAACTACTTCATTTACATCTAGATTCACATAAAATATTGTGTATAAAGTTTATAAAAACCGAATCTGACATAGTCTCTTAAGTCATGCATTATATATATATATATATATATTTTTTTTTTTTTTTTGTGAGGAAGGGATAAAATTTTGTCGATTCAATATTCTGTATAAAGTTTATATAAACCCAATCTGACATAATTTTAAGTCATGAATTATCAAGTTTTTTTTTTTTTTGAGGGGGGCGGGGAGTAATAAAATGTTAACGATTTGTAGGCGTGCACCCACTTCCCTCTCGTCACATATGTACCAGAACCACAAGGCTGAAAGCAGCGGTTGGGGCCGATGAATATTCATCCTGGTACCTCCTTCGAACCAAGAATATTAGTCGCCCAATTTATCCCGGGCTGTGAGGAATTGGCAACACTTTGATCATATTGCGGATTTTTTGTCATTCCTCGTGTTCTGTTGCATCTGCATTTTCATTTTCCATATTCTATAACTTATTTCTTTACTTTGATCTTTTGTGTTGGCTTATCCTAAGGGTTGGATTTATCGGATATTATATTTCCTTATCTTATAGTTTTATCTTTACTTCAGTATATATATATATATATATATATATATATATATATATACACATATATATATATATATACATATATATACATATATATATATATATATATATGTACATATATATATATATATATATACATATACATTATATATATGTATATATTTACAGTATATATACATAGAGAGGAGAGAGAGTTTTACCTCCTTGTTCAGCCGAAAAACAAAACTTATCATAAATATTATTTCAGCTTTGGTCTGTGATCCCGAGTCAGATTGAATCAATATTGAAAAGCATTTGTGGCTTATTCAAATTTAAAAATAACATTAATTGTTATTGATAAGAATATCATTAAAAAAGTCAAGGGTTACTAACTAACCAATTGACTATCATCCGTCAGGAATGTGTTCAGCAGAGTCAGAATCAGGTCTTGATAGCCGAATGATATGATAGTCGACTGTCACTTTGAGTTAGACTTTGCTATAGTACGAATCATTGCAATCCCAGTGATTCTTATCATAAAATGAACTTCATCTTTGATTTGTGAGCCTTTGGCCGAAGTAATTCGATATTGAATATTAGATGTGGCTTATTTGTAAGTTATTGATAAGATAATATATATATATATATATATATATATATATATATATATATATATATATATATATATATGTGTGTATATATATATATATATATATATATATATATATATATATATATATATATTATAAATATGGTAATTGCTTACAACACCACGCTCTCCATTTACTCCAAAATAATGCAATCCTGCAGTTCTCATCTTCTTGGCAGTAATTGGGTGGTTATTTAAATTCTGGGAAAGCAATAATTAGCAAGATATGTTGAGGAAGGGGTAAGGGGTTATAAAAAGAAAATAGCTCGGTTTCCTCACTAAACGACTTGGAACTGACACGTCAACACAGTAAACCAAACAGAATTCGTGATGCCAGCGTGTATAAACAGAAGTTCGTGATGACAGCGTACATTTGATATACTGTATATTCAAAATATACTTAATAAAAAATGGAGGGATTACTCAAAAGTGTCATTATTTGTAAATTGCATATTTTATGGACACTTTTGAGTAAATTAATCCATTTTTAATTAAGTATATTTTGAATATACAGTATATCAAATATACGCTGGTATCACGAACTTCTGTTTATGTACGCTGGCATCGCGAATTCTGTTTGGTTGACTATGTTGACATGTCAGTTCCAAGTCGTTTAGTGAGGAAACCGAGCTATTTTTTTTATAACCCCTCCCCCCTCTTCAACATATCTTGCTAATTATTGCTTTCTCAGAATTTAAATAACCATCTAATTACTGTGCAAAAAGATGAGAACTGCAGGATTGCATTATATTCGAGTAAATGGAGAGCGTGGTGTTGTAAACAATTATCAATTATATATATATATATATATATATATATATATATATATATACATATATATATATACATATATATATATGTGTTTATATATGTATGTGTATATATGTATACACATATATACGTACACATATATATATGTATATATATACATATATATATATATACAGTATATATATATATATATATATATATATATATATATATATACACGACACAAAAAATCAGAGATCCATATAAAAACATACAATATATACGCGAACACTCACATAAATCAACAAGGATCTAAAATACGGTTCATTCTAAAATTTTGAATTCTCCCGTACTTCAACGTTGAGCCAAATTGTACCCGGCTGAGTATTCGGAGAATTCTATTACACTCCTGGACGGATAAAGTCTGGCGCAAATATCGAGTCTGAGCTGGGTGGCCACTCACCCATTAGAGTAGTCGATTGGGATGTATAGCATACAAAGAAGAAGAAGAAGAAGAAGAAGCGTATATACGACCTGGCAAGACTATGTTGCTTGGCTTAAGAAACGGTATTATTTCTCTTCGGATTTGTTTGTTTTGTTAAGATTGTTTGGATAAGATTTTGCTGATTTATGGCCTTGTGATTCGTATCATGTTAGATAGGATGATTTAGGATTTTTGTTTTTTGTGCATTGGATTTTTGTCCGTATCCATTGCCAATGCTTCATTAGAAATAGCCATGGCTTCATCGAACCTTTTATTTTCATGAGCTAATAACCCATCCTTTAATAACTTTTCCCGCTTATCCTCATCTTTATTTCCAGTTTCCTTCTCTCTCTCTCTCTCTCTCTCTCTCTCTCTCTCTCTCTCTCTCTCTCTCTCTCTCTCTCTCTCTCTCTCTCTTCATTCTTCGGCTGTTCATTCTCCTGAAAGTATTTAACGGACTCCTTTTTCTTTTCTCGATGGTCAGATGTCTTCTCTGCTTTCTTTTCTATCACCTGTTTCTCGGTTTTTAGTTTGTTTACTTCGTTTCTCAATTGTCCCTTTTGCTCTTGAGTTACCTCATTTTCAGTTTTAAGAACCTCCAGTAACTTTTCTTGTTCTTTTATATGAAGATCTTTTTGGACGCAGGCATTTTCCAGTTGTTCTATTACATCATTATAGATTTTCTTAACTTCTTCCCCTTTCGTGTTAAGAATTTCCCGTTTCTTCTCCTGTTCCTTCATCTGATGGTCTTTCTCAGCGAATTCCTTTTCCAGTTGTTCTATTTTCTCATTGAGGATTTTCTTGAATTCTTCCATTTCCTCCATTTCCGTTTTAAGAATTTCCTGTTTCTTCTCCTGTTCCTTCATCTGAAGATCTTTTTGGAAGCAGCCGTTTTGCAGTTGTTCTATTTTCTCATTAAGGATTTTCTTAATTTCTTCCATTTCCATGTTAAGAATTCCTTGCTTCTCCTCCTGTTCCTTCATCTGAAGATCTTTGTCAGCGCAGTCAATTTTCAGCTTTTGATACTCACACTCTTTCTGAGGTTTCAGTTTTTCTAGCGTCTCTTTCTCTGTATGCATTACTTCTATTACTCTTCTCAATTCATTTAGTTGTCCTTCTTTAGCCATCCTTCTCATAGCAAACACTATTCCACCAAATATGACGCCAGCAGCACCCAAACCGATGTAAATTGTCTTGTTACCATAAGAAAGGATTTCCTCCCTTTTTCCGATGTCGAATTCGGGGAGAAGTTTGACAATGAACCATCTTGATTTCAACTAGTCATTGAATCTCAAAGCTTCTGCCGCAATCCAAGTTCACACCCACGTAGTTCCTCACGGGCTTTCCAAAAGCTTCCAATCCAAGGACAGTGCTGCAGCCACCTACCGAGAAAGCCATCCTGAGAGACGACTGCACGACAGACTCCAAAACGCGGCGCCTCTGGGAGAAGACATGAAAACCATTTGAAGACTAAGGACTCCTGGAGAGATCGCAGCTGTCCCTCAAGATTTAACGTCATATCCTCGCATGCAACGTTCCGTTCTTGAATAACTGAAGCTGCATTTTGAGGACAGTTGTATTTTCCTCTAACAAATTCTCCGATCATATTCACCCACACACCGAATGCTTGTTTGAACATGGTAGCAATAACTATACATAGCTGTCCAGAGGTTCGTATCAGCATTGGTTTGAAAAAAATGAAAGAGTCTTAAAAGGACTCTGAAGACTTTTAGTCTCCTGGAGACATTTTTGGAGTCACAGACTCCAACAACAGATCTCCGGGAAATTTTTTCCTCCATTCCAGACGGAAGACGGTGTTAACTTAAGAAATAATAATAATAATAATAATAATAATAATAATAATAATAATAACAAAGTAATAATAATAATAATAATAATAATAATAATAATAATAATAATAATAACAAAGTAATAATAATAATAACAATAATGATCATCTTTATTATTTCTAATCCAATATAATTAAATAGTAATAATGTGAAATTAATTTTTCTATCGAATCATCCTATTAGATGTCGCATGCATATATATATATATATATATATATATATATATATATATACATATATATATATAATTTATATATATATACATATATATATATATATATATATATATAATTTATATATATACAGTATATATACATATATATGTGTGTGTACGTGTGCGCGTGTTTGTATGCATACATTTCATAGATATATGTGTGTATGTGAACTAATACAACGAAAGTTTTCATTTTTCCATTCGTGGCTAAAGAAAAATTAACCGTCACCAGAGATGAATACAATGCAGTACTGTCTGTCCAGTAAAAGGACCCAATAGCGTTCTAGTGTTAGTATTTCAACGGGTAGCTGGTGCCCTAGCCAACCTACTACCTATTAACGTGGTGTACCTGAATTAATGAAGCCAACTGTACCTCATCCTATCTTTATTCATCGTAATAAATTTCTTTAAAAAAAAAGAAAATTGTATGAAGTATGAAAGTTACGCAATTAGGTTTACATGTATGTTCAAGAATTTCTGCTATTATCTGCCATTAAATTTAATATAAACATAATAAATGGTTTAACCATAGTCCAGATTCAATAATTTTCGAAAATGGCGATATTTGAACCTCAGTGCTCAATAACAAAATCTTTAATGAATTACATTTTCAGGGCTCCAGAGCTGCATATCAAAATGGAAAAAAATTAAATACATTGAGAAGATACATTCCACTTATCTTTTCGTCGCCACCAACAGGAATAACATCAAGTATATTCAGATTTTTTTAGCAAGGCAGATTTGCACCGACTCGCAGCGTTGCCCTTTTAGCTCGGAAAAGTTTCCTGATCGCTGATTGGTTGGACAAGATAATTCTAACCAATCAGCGATCAGGAAAAGTTTTCCGAGCTAAAAGGGCACCGCTGCGAGTCGGTGCAAATGCGCCTCATTAAAAAAAATTTAGTTTTTTTTTTATATAATGCTCACGGACATTTATGAATTTTCACGTGATAGCCAGCGAAGTGGGTAGCTGTCATTCCTCTCAAGGGAATGTTGCTGGTATCGAATCTCTCTGCATGAAACTAATTTTTTTATATTTACAGACGGAATGAAAACCTCACATTTTTTTATTGTTTATGATGTTTAATGTTTACTAAAAATATTGAGGATAAAAAAACTATTCAGTGACTATTTGGAAACACTGATGGCGAAAGAAAACCCTATATGTCATCCACATACTACGAGAAGCCATAAACAAATGATGAGGTTGATTGGATAGATGTTGTTATAGTCTGACTGAAGCTTATATGAAAACTAGTGTACGCTGAATATTTAGATAGAGGTACACATACACACACACAAATACACAGATTAATCCCTACCGCCCTCTCCCCCTTTTCTAACTACAACCTGCTAGTTCGGCAATTTGTGGGAGATTGTGGTTTTAAAGTGTAATTGTCGGGATAACCCCTTCTCACCAGGGTATGACTATTCCCTCTCCCTCTGTCGCTTAGTGTGACAAGAAACATATATGTATATATGTATATATATATATATATATATATATATATATACGCATATATATTTATATAAATATACATATAAAAATATATATATATATATATATATATATATATATATATATATGTATGTATATTTCCTGTCATACTGGATGGCAGTCTGAGAGAGAATAGCCATATCCTGGTGAGAAGGGGTAATCTCATAAGATATTAACTCGGCAAGTGGCTCTCTCTCTCTCTCTCTCTCTCTATCTCTCTCTCTCTCTGTATATATATATATATATATATATATATATATATATATATATATATATATATATATATATATATATATATATATAGCCAGACACTTGCCGAGTTGGTGATTATTTGTTTGCCCTTTCCAGTATTTCCACACGTTATGGAAACAATAAAAGTAAATAAAAATACAAACCGTCAGAGTTGTTTTCTTTGGAAAAGCCAGAAGTGACTACAGGTATTAAGTGAAGCCTACATAAGCAGGTAGAAGTGTTTTGGCTTTCTTCCGCATTAATAACAATCTATTTATAAAGTTTCAGTTGCCCTTCTTTTCTGAACATTAAATAAAACAGTTGTTGTCACTAAATAGATATTCAGATTCTTAAATAATGTCCCGCAATTATTTAATAAAGAAGTAGAATGGTAAATACGTTCAATGTAAATACAAAAGGATTTAAAACTTCAGTTCAAAAAGTTCGCATGAGTCGATACGTTTTGAATTTGAAAAAAAAAAAAAAAAGATATTTAGAAGAATAGTAAAAGGTGAAATTGTGATTATATGTTAATTAAAAACTTTATCCATGTAGATATATTATGGTGTATATACAGTATTATAAATTGAAAGATTTATAATCGTACATTTCTTAATAAAAGAATAAAAATGTATACGTATGTTTGTAGTAGACAGCCATATCATCAAGTTTGAACTCCAAAGCCAAATGGCATAAAAAAAAGGTTTCTTTTCATAATAATTGGATGATTTAGGATGAAACATTTGTAGAAGAAAACTACAATTATGAATGGCAGCAATAAGTATAACATGTTATCTTTTAGAACAGCTCGTTAGCAATGTTTTCTTGCGACATTATCTCCTCGAAGGCTGGAAAAGCTAACGAGTTTAACTTTCAGGATTCCCCAAACCCAGTCGTATAATTTGACATATCTACTAATTGTTTATTGTTACTTCAATAGCCATTGCTCCACTTGATACCAATATCCGCTAACCGACGCATTCTGTTGTAATCCATCATTAAGGTTCATATTGTCAGTGAGAGCGGAGTTGCCGAGATGAAAAGGATCTTCCTTAATGATAGCTACCTGACAACTGATTCTGTTATTTGATGTTATTGGAGTTGCGCCCTGCGTTTGCTATCTCGGTAACTCTAATAATGCCGACGACGATTGCAAAAATATCACTAAGGAGATATGAATGCAGCAAATAAGCAGCGCAAATGAAACGCTTGTTACAAGTGGAAGAAGTTTATACATGCTTTATGAATAATTAAAAACTTTGTCATACAGACGCACGTAGACATTATACATCCATGCACGCATATAAGGCACAAATATATTATACGTACATACACATGCATGCACCCACACACAGACATATATATCATAAGTATATGTAAATATATACACACATATATAGTATATATACATATATACGCACACACACACACACACATATATATATATACATATATATTTATATATATATATATATATATATATATATATATATATATATATATATATATGTATATATATATATATGCATCTAACTATCTATACAGTATATAGATATAGCCTATATATATATATATATATATATTATATATATATATATATATATATATATATATAAAATATATATATATATATGTATATATATACAAAAACATATATATATATATATATATATAGAGAGAGAGAGAGAGAGAGAGAGAGAGAGAGAGAGAGAGAGAGAGAGAGAGAGAGAGAGAGAGAGAGAGAGAGATAGCCAATATAAGATTTTTCTCAATAGCGTAAAGGAACATAAAGGAGTTCAATATATGTAGTTTTCCTTTCTCATTAAGAAGTTTTCCAGACAGTATTCATATAGCTATTGTTACTCACATGAAAGTAAAAAAAATATTCCCAAAATAAGTACCCACGGGGTTTGCGAGCGCAGCTCAACATGTACCGCTTGCAAGGGGTTAACTTCTGCACTGTAATTGTTCGGTGGCTACTTTCCTCTTGGTAAGGGCAGAAGAGACTCTTTATATATGGTAAGAAGCTCTTCAAGGAGGACACTCCAAAATCAAACCATTGCTCACTAGTCTTGGGTAGTGCCATAGCCTCTGTACTATGGTCTTCCACCGTCTCGGGTTAGAGTTCTCTTGCTTGAGGGTACATTTGGGCACACTGTTCTATTTAATTTTCTTTCCATTTTAGGTCTTTGATCAGTCATTCAACCGTTTAAAAATTGTATAAGTTGAGCTTAGGATTACATTAAGAGGGAAAAGTTAATGAGATTTTTTTTTTGGGGGGGGGAATACATAAAGATTCAACGTTCCATCAGAATAAGAAAAAATATCCAGAACCCCAAATATTTTCATTTACCTTCATAGTAATAAATAAAAAAAAATCATATGAGCAACCTGTTCTTGACAAAATATGAGCAGACACTGTTCCCCTATACTGATCTTGACAAAATATGATCAGGCACTGTTCTCTGTTTTGCTCTTGATAAAATATGAACAAGCACTGTTTTCTGCTCTGTTCTTGACAAAATATGAACAGGCCTTGATTTCTGCTCAGTTCTTGACAAAATACGAACAGGTACTGATCTCTTGTTCTGTTCTTGACAAATATGAGCGGACACTGTTCTTTTGTTCTGTTCTTGACGAAATATGAGCAAGCACTGTTCCCTTGTTCTGTTCTTGACAAAATATGAGTAGGCACTGTTCTCTTGTTCTGTTTTTGACCAAATAAGAACAGGCCTTGATTTCTGCTCAGTTCTTGACAAAAGACGAACAGGTACTGTTCTCTTGTTCTGTTCTTGACAAAATATGAGCTGACGCTGTTCTCTTGTTATGTTCTTGACGAAATATGAGCAAGCACTGTTCCCTTGTTCTGTCTTTGACAAAATATGACTAGGCACTGTTCTCTTGTTCAGTTCTTGACCAAATATGAACAGGCCTTGATTTCTGCTCAGTTCTTGACAAAATACGAACAGTCACTGTTCCCTTGTTCAGTTCTTGACAAAAGCTCTAGAAGGGAAAACAAGGGATTAGTAGCTGTCAGTGCGCTAAAGTGTTTCCATGACAACCAGTGGTTTTCCTCTTAACGTCATCTACAAAACTCTGAATTGCAAACGATTACTTTTCATAGTATAATGGACAGTTTCCAATGACATTAATAATGTTTTGCACATAAATTGATTTCTGGGTAAGTCAAACTGACTTTACACTAAAGAAAACACAAATTTTCACTGGAAATAAATTCAAGTTTTTTTACAAAATTAATGTGAGTGCTGAGGCTCAGTATTCCACAGATTCATTTTTCCATAAAGAATATTTTTTCTTTCAAGTTTCTATTTGTGAGAATATTTTCCTTTCCAAATTTGACGAAGAGCATCTACAAATTTTAAAATAGGTTCGATTCTTTCTTGAATCAACTGTTTAATGATTTTAATGTCATTTAAGCTTAAAAATCTTGTCTTTTAAAGGTCGCTCATGAATGGCAGAGGCAATGGACAGTGACATTGCCCTAGCAAGCAGGACAATGCCCTAGAGACTGACCATATATTATATGATCAGCATATAAAAATGTTTAATCCTAAATCTTTTTGGCTTCTTTTACCTAAAAAAAACAAAGGAAAAGAAAAGAGAGAGAGAGAGAGAGAGAGAGAGAGAGAGAGAGAGAGAGAGAGAGACCTCTGGTTCCTTTACGTGTGGAATCTGTATGTTCAGGACGTAATTTTAATGGTAGGAACATTTAAAGGGTTAAAGGTCACTCATGAATGGCAAAGGCAAGGGACAGTAGCAATGCCCCAGCAGGAAAATACCTTAGACACTGACCATATTTACAATATGATCAGTGCCCCATCTCCATCCAAGCTAGGACCAGGGAGGGCCAGGCAATGGCTGCTGATAATTCAGCAGATAGCCCTATAGGCTCCCCCAAACACCCCAGCCTTGGCTCACAAGCTGTTAATTGATACACCCAGTTCTATTTTCTCATCTATTTGAACTAAATCCTTGCTCTCTTTACTGATAAAATCTTCACCTTAGTCCCGTGTCTTCTATTTTCCATTTTCTTCGTGTCCTAATTTTTAGTCCTTTATATTCTAATCTATATAATTTAATTGTTTCTATGTATCCATATAGTTCATAAACGTTATCCTTTTCTAGCAATTTTTATTTATTTTTAGTATATTCTATGGCAAAGAAACTTTGAATAAACAGTCTAACTATCCTTAAAAAAATTATATTTTTCAGTACATTTTGAGAGTATCATGAGGAAAAAAATATCAGTACTAAAATTTATTTTTAGTAAATTTTATGGGGAAGAAACTTTGAATAACCAATGGAACTATCCTACTATCCTTTGCCAATATATATATATATATATATATATATATATATATATATATACATATATATATATACTGTATATATATATATATATATATATATATATATATATATATATATATATATATATCAATTATGTATATTTTTGGAGCCTCATGAAAAAAAAATATCAGTACTAAAAATTATTTATTTTTTGTAAATTTTATGGCAAAAAAAACTTTGAATAACTAGTCCAACTATTCTATATATATATATATATATATATATATATATATATATATATATATATATATATATATATATATACATATCTACATTTTGTGAGCATCATGAGGAAAAAGATATCAGTACCAAAAATTGCAATAATTTCAGGAACAATTGATATTGAAGGCAATTCTATTTGCGGCATTACCTTTGATCATGATTACATAGACTATGAAAATATTATAGTTACATGATGTCAAAATCTTTGATTGCTCGTAAATCATCGATGTCCCAAATAATTTTCTATATGCGGTTGTTTTTTATTTGCGCTTTTCCAGGATTTCTTTTTTTAAACAAGCTATTGAATAAAACATCTATTCCTGCTCTCTCTCTCTCTCTCTCTCTCTCTCTCTCTCTCTCTCTCTCTCTCTCTCTCTCTCTCTCTCTCTCTCTCTCTCTCTCTCATACATACATACATAAATACATATAATATAATATTATATATATATATAATTTGTATATATACATATATATATATATATATATATATATATATATATATATATATACGTATAAATCTACAAGTAATTTATCAAAATAGAAACTGTAAAGATAAACTGAAATATATAAACATATATATATATATATATATATATATATATATATACAGTATATATTTATATATATATATATATATATATATATATATATATACATGTATATATATTATATAAACTGTATATATATATATATATATATATATATATATATACATATTTATATATATACATATAATTATATATATATGTATGTGTATGTGTGTATATATATATATATATATATATATATATATATATATATATATATAAATATATGAGTTTGAGTGTGTGTGTGTGTGTGTGTGTGTGTGTGTGTGTGTGTATTCCATGAAAATACATTGCCAAAAGTAATATTTCTACTCCATAACTAGAGATTTTTCATAACGTTTATTTTTAGTTGAAATTACTCAGTAGATGACTTCGGTATATTTCAGCCAAATGATTTTCTAAGTTTTTTTTAAAAATATTTTAACAAGTTAGATACCAAAAGTTTGGAATTTTAGATTGCTTGCTTTAGTACTAAGAGCCCGTGCTATTCCATCACACAATGTAAAATAAATGCCTTTAAACAGCTATATAATACTCTCATGATTTGTCATATTATATTATATATCATCATCTACCTACATCGTATATATACAACATCATAAATACCTCTACCTACAAAACTAGTGATAAATCAAGTCACTCAACAAATCAATAGATAAGGAATGTATGGGAACATTTACCATATATTCTCATCGCTGTCTAAATTACACGTTTTCTTATGTTATTTGAAATATTGCTTCTATTTATGTTCGTTTAGTAACTTAAATATCTTCTTGTGAACCTAATTCTAGAAACGATCGCTTAGAAGGAAAATGCAAATCCCAAGGTCATTCATGTGTCTGGATAGATTATGATGATGATGATGATGATTATTGTTATTGTTATTATCATTATCATTATCATTTATTATTATTATCATTATTATTATTATTAGTAGTAGTAGTAGTAGTAAATAAACTAAAAGAGAAGTTTACGTGTAGAACCTTATGCTGACTGGAATAGCTTAGAGAGGTCTTTGGCCAGGCACCGTAAATATTCAGAAGGCTGGATTGTGTATGCAGAGAGAGAGAGAGAGAGAGAGAGAGAGAGAGAGAGAGAGAGAGAGAGAGAGAGAGAGAGAGAGAGAGAGTTTCAGTTCGGGTGGTACGATTTAAATATTCATATTTATCGTTTGTCTCCTTTGCATGATTTACTTTGAGGTTATTATTCCAAAGACTCTTTTGAACTTTTTTTTTTCTTATATATTCTGCTTTAAGGTTAGGTTGTTTATCAAGCTCATATAGATGACTGGTGTTTGTGTTAGTCTCTAACAGATTTTCTATTATAATATCAGGTTACATATTAACTTATATAAACAAATTTATATCAACAAATATGTTTGAAACATGTTTTCTTTATTTTTTTATGTCTTGTGAATGTACTTTTTAAGTGTAGTTTTTTTTTTTTTTTACATAAACAACTTTCCTACCCTGAAAAATTTTCTTTTCAGTAACCCCTACCATTTCATTCGTGTAGATATGTATGTTAATCCCCAATAAGGGAATGTTGTTTTCAGCCTTATGAACCATTCAGTAAAAAACTACATAAATCTTAGCCCATAAGACAAGCTATTTTCATCAATAATTTTCTGTGTTTAGTCAGAGCCAAAGAGCTTTGTAGTTAGTCTATAAACGTATTTTTTTTTTTATGAAGACTAAAAACACAATATATCAGAAATAATTAGATGTCTATCTATATATTGCTTTGTTCGGGCATGAGAAAAAAATATGGCCATTCATCAATTTGATTACTTGTAGTAAAGATGGTTTATACAATGTGTTATATATAGGCACACACAAACACACACATATATATGTATATATAAATATGTGTATATGTGTGTTTACGGATGTGCGTATATATATATATATATATATATATATATATATATATAATAACAATAACAATAATAACAATAACAGCAACAACAATAATAATAATAATAATAATAATAATAATAATAATAATAATAATAATAAGTGTCCTCTCACCATCAATACGTAATGATCATTGTCATAAATTTTAAAGAAATACTAATCCTTTTTTCTTTGTTGATATCTTCAGATTTCTCTATTTCCTACATTCTCTTTTTTCTTTCAGTAAAATCTAACAGAACAGCTCATCATTTGCCTTTTTCATAGAAGGAAAAAATTTAGTGAAAGCTGAGGCAGGAATACATAGACTTCCTGTGAAGGATTTCTAAGAGTTTGTAAAAGTCTGGGATAGGAAATGACCTCCAAAGGCAAAGGTCGGGTTATTCTGCAGTATAGAAATAAATGGATTATGTAACTTTTTTCTTATTGTATGAACACGATTTGACTTTTATTCTAAAAAGCTGCAGAATAGACGGAATGTTTGTTATTTTGAAGTCAATATCGAACTGTCTTTGTTTGATTGCGTTACATCATATTCGTTCCAATTGGGCAGACCGCAAAATGTTATCTCTCTCTCTCTCTCTCTCTCTCTCTCTCTCTCTCTCTCTCTCTCTCTCACGCATACATACACAGTTTCTAGTGTATATTTCTCTCTCTCATTGTTTCTAGTGTATATTTCTCTCTCTCTCTCTCTCTCTCTCTCTCTCTCTCTCTCTCTCTCTCTCTCTCTCTCTCGTTTCTAGCATTTATCTAAAAAGGTAATCCTAAATCTTGAATAGTTACTTTCATTACATTTCAGATAACGATTTAATTTGACTGATTACCTCTCTTAATAGAATAAAGAGTATTATTTTATCATTAGGAGGGTGGAAAAGTCCTTCCAAGTATTCTAGATAAGTACGATAAAGTAATCCCGGATAATGATTAACAAGGGAATAGTTCCCTGTTACATAATTAAGCAAGGCATTATTGACAAGAGGAAAGTGCGCATAAAAAAGTAAGATATATCAATAGATATAAAGGGACGGAATATAGAATTAACCATTTCTCTGGAATGATGCCTTGATCCTAAGTTTATAAATGGAAGACATCAAGCATGAAATTGCTTTCGTCCTCTGTAAATCTATGCAAAGGTGAATATATATATATATATATATATATATATGTATATATATATATTTATTTATATACATAAATGTATAAATATTATATAAGTATATATATGTGTTTATATTATGTATATACATATATATATATATATATATATATATATATATATATATATATACATATATATAATATACTGTATACACATATATATCTATGTGTATATATAACTTACAATATACACACACGCACACACATATATAAGCACACACACTCATATATATATATATATATATATATATATATATATATATATATATATATATATATACAGATAGATAGATATATATCGATCTATCTATCTATACTTACTTATATATGCATACATTTATATACATATATGTATACATGTACATATATATATATATATATATATATATATATATATATATATATATATATTTATATACAGTATATGTATATATATACATACACATATATGTGTATGTGTGACCTCTAGTGAAAGTGTGCGAGCTGGTATGTCTGCAAACGATGTATATGAGTGGATATTTGTTTGCCCGTTTCCCATGCTACCAGAGAATCCATCATCTAGCAGCTAGCTCATCATTCTTCATTCACCACAATCTCAGCCAATTTATTCTATTTTCTTCTCTCATTCCTTTTCTGTCTCTCTATAAATGGATAGGTATATAGAAAATATAAATACGGAACTTAAAAATATCACCTAGACTAGAAACTAAAGATTTTCCCGGAAAATTTAAAATAGGATTTTTGCTTTGCAACTAACGCACAAATGCAGGATAGAATAAGGACGGTGCTGTGAAGAGAAATAAACTTTTGAATTAATGTTAAAAAGCCCGGGAAACATTATTAAGGTTAAAGGTGAAATGCTTCAAGAGAGGAGATTGAAATTCCAAAAGATTTATTGCAAAATCTATTATGAATTTACTAAAACGCAATAATTTATTCATTACAATTCTCTAAATGCCATTGTCTTTTATCTTGGACAACTTATATATGGATATAATGCTTTTCTGAACTGTTATGAACAACCCCAAAATGGAAAGGGAGAAGAAGAAGAAGAAGAAGAAGAAGAAGAAGAAGAAGAAGAAGAAGAAGAAGAAGAAGCAAATAATAACAATGATGAAAAACATACGAGAAATATGATGTTGAAGAAGAAGAAGACGAAGAACAACAACAACAACAACAAGAAAATAGTAATAATGATGAAAAACATATGAGAAATACATTGTCAAAGATGATGGAAAAAGGAAAAAATTAGATATATTTTACGCACCGTGACATCCAATTTTCACTCGCCTAACTTTGGCGAAAGCACGACACTTAATTTCCTTACAGAACATGCAAAGAGGCACATACTTGTTACAAAGACACGGAACTTCGAGGGAGAGCCATTAAAAAAAAATAAGAAGGGTTCATGCTTTTTTTTCCCTGAACTTTAGCAGGGTAACTTTTTAATTTTCTGTTTCACATGGACCAATATCTTCCTGTATTTTTTTATTTTATTTTATTTGGAGGGGGGGGGGATTTATTAAAGGTATGCATCACTAGGGGAAGGTTTAATCAAATACTATAAAATTTATAGAATGGAAGGTTTATTCAAAAGCAATTCCAGCTGTACGTGCTTTTAAGAATTGTCTATCCATCTATCACTCATCTATCTAATTCTTGAAGGTTTGTTTATTCAAAAGCAATTCCAGCTGTACGTTCTTTTAAGAATTGTCTATCTATCTACTTATGTATCTAATCCTTGAAATTGCATAAATTTATGAACTGGGCATTCAATGCGCATATTCCATGAAATAAGATATTTCACTACTTGTTTCATGAAATATGCAGTAATTCATCGTTTATTCATTTCTTTGTTTTCTTTCTTAACTGGTCTATTTTTCCCTGTTGGAGCCCTTGGGCTTATAGCATCTCGCTTTTCCAACTAGGGTTATAGCTAGGCTAATAATAATAATAATAATAATAATAATAATAATAATAATAATAATTTGCCTATAATGTGTATGGATTCTTAGAAGTTGCCCAATTCACAGATTAGACAGCCTATTTCAGTAAATAGGCAAGTTGCCTGGTTCCTAATTTAGGCAAATCAGTTATAGTGGCCCAATAGGCAGTTAATATCTTAATAATGAGATCTACAGTAGATACTGGACTCCTGCACTTTTTAAAATTCAGTTGTTACTTGGGCTTTATTTCCGGAACTAATTTATGTCATGTTTGTATATGTAATTCACCTACATAATTAATAAATTATTATGGTTAAGCCGAACACTGACACCCTCCCCACTGTTGTTGTTATCAAGCTAAAAAGGAATGAAAAAATATGAAAATAATACAGAATAATAAGAAAAATACTCCTGGCACATTCCGACAATCTAGGCGACACCTGTCAAACTTACTTGGGAAATGTCTTCAATTTCAAGATTGTCGATGCAATGCAGTTTGAGAGAGAGAGAGAGAGAGAGAGAGAGAGAGAGAGAGAGAGAGAGAGAGAGAGAGAGAGAGAGAGAGAGAGAGAATACAAACGCCAAACTTATCTTGATTATTTTGCCATTCTTGTATATTTATTTCATTCTTACTTCAACCCTTTATCATCTATTGAGGCTAAAAGCCCTTAAGACAAATTAGCTCGTATAAAATTAAAATAACTGGACATAAGGTATTGCTTATACAATTATTTATTTCAAGAGTGAACACAGCAGACCTCTCATTTGATGACCCCAGCATACTGGGATCAAAGAATTACGAAGTAAAACCTTAACAAGCTACGCACTGGACATATGAAGCGCTATATCAGGCATAAATAGTATAAATGAACTATAATCTCCTACTTCTGCTTCCTTCTTGTCCTGTAGATTGCCCGGATTTTTTCTCCGAATGGGACTTTTTGACAAAATGTTATAATCCCCCAATTTTTTTTTCTGGTTTCTTTTGGTTTTGATATTCTTTCCTTATAAGTAGATTTTAATTATGGCAATATAAGACAATTGAGGGTAAACTGATGTATGAGTATAGTAATGAAAAATAATGGTTGAATATTATTAATTTTTTTTCTTCGCTATTATATTTCCGAAGCCCACAATAATAATCACAATTCTCTTACTGGCTAACGTTCTACAAATTTCTACAGATTAATATAATGGCAGTGAATTAATAAATTTATAATGTTTAAAATCATTATGACAGCAGCATTTTTAGGACTAAAAACTTGCTTGCCCTTGAAGAGTCTACAAAATTTACTTATCTCTGCCGAATGTAGCAACTGCAGTCCTTGAAAGTACCAGAGTCTTGCAGTTCATCCAAAATATCCAAATACTCTGGATCGTCTGGAAGACCATACTTGTCGTAGACGCCTCCATCCAGCCTAGTATTAAATCTTTCACGAAAACGTTCCCTTCCTCCTTCTCTTCTATGATCTCACGAGACTTCGAATTAGCAACTTTGGATACAGTAGTGAGTTCTTAGAAATACTCTTGAAGTAGATTTAGAAGAGAGGTGTAAAAAATAACTACCGTTTCTAGTTTATAAAACAGACAATTTGCCAGAGTAATGACTGAACTTTATAGGTACAGGGATCCAGTATCTAAATCTCATTATCAAGTCACTAACTGCTCATGGTGTACTACAACTGATTTGCCTAAATCAGGAACCAGAAAACTTGCTTATTTCTCAAAATAGTCTATCTAATCTGTGAAATAGGCAACTTGCACTTACTGCACAGCCATTACAACGTGTAAAACGATGGTAAAAGGCTAAAATCACGACCAGATCTTTGCTCTGAGAGCCTCTATAACGTTTGCAATGCTTCCAGAAAGCTCAAATCACTGACAGTTCTTTCCTTAGAGAGACTGCACAACGTTTAAAACGTATTCAAATGGCTAATGGATTCACTCCATAACGTTTACAATGCTTCCACGAGGTTTTAATTACTGGCAAATTGCAGTCTATGGAATGCCTATTTCATGGATTATGCAATTTCAAGGATTA
>NC_090729.1:176445282-176455282 GCF_036898095.1 Palaemon carinicauda | reverse complement strand
AATATTCATGAAATAAAAAGAAATGATACTGAAATCAGCTGATCACTCAGGGAAGACATGATAGTGGATTACAATATTGATGAATATAATATACGTTTTCTACGTAATTCAAGTTCTTTTGGGAATTTGGGATATATCTTTCTAATACTTTAGGTTTATTCAATGTTATTCCAAGCTAAAGTATTCAACGTCTCATTGAAGATCAACCTGATTCGTTTATAAAATTCACGTTGGAATGGATAAATATAAAAATAGATAGACAGTTGGATATAACTGATCTGGAGAGTTTTGATAAGTCCCAGTGGTAACACCTTTCATCAGGAATGATTTTTCAGACAGTTTAATATGGAAAATACGACTTTTCTCTTTATACTTTTTATTTTCCGTAATATTTCGAAGAGGCGTCAGTCACCAAGGGATGATGATTTGGCTAAGTTAAAATACATTTGATTTCGAAAAATAATACAGAAGTAAACGGACAAAAAGTATCTTGATATTTTAACATCGTATTGTTAGAAAAATAAATTATGACCTGAAATGGATTAAAATGTAAATATTTTCAAATCAGTCAAAATAATCCATTAGATTTACAATAAGAATAATATAAACAAAAGTATTAGTATATGAATAAATAAATAATCTTGTATTCATGTATATCTTTGCTATGAACATCCTGTAATTAAAAATGATTAGTTGGATAATATATCAGATTATTTTAAATTATGAAAATATTCAATATTTCATATTTCCAGGATCTCAATTCTTCGTTAAACACCCGTTCAGTTATTAAACACATTCAGAAATTGTAAAGTTAATTTGTAATTTAATATTCGAATAATTAAAGATTAAACATATCAACATTTTACGTCTCCATCCGAGCTAGGATGAATGATTAATTATCTACTGATTGACACTATTTGTTTGCTCTTGAATAAAAAAACTAAGTTGGAGTATTTACGGTTAGTATATCATTACTATAATAATAATAATAATAATAATAATAATAATAATAATAATAATAATAATAATAATAATAATAATAATAATAAAAAGCATTTGTGTGGAAAACGCCTTCTGCCAACCAGTGGTGTTCCCAGAATATCCGAAGTGTGATGTCAGGAAACCACCGGAAATGAAATGTCTATTGCCGGCTTCTGACTCTCGTATCTGACAGTGCCTCCGTCATTTGGGAGACAAGGAAACGGTGTCCAAGAGGCAAGATACACGTTATGTGTTCAGTCCTGATGATGCTTATGAGATGCCATGCATGTGTTAATTATTATTATTATTATTATTATTATCATTATTATTATTATTATTATTATTATTATTATTATTATTATTACTGTGTATGACTAAGTCTCCTCTCTACCTGAAGGACAGAGAGAGCTGAATGCGTGGAGGGTGAACAGATATATATATATATATATATATATATATATATATATATATATATATATATATATATATATATATATATATATATATACATATATATATATATATATATATGTATGTATATATATATATATATATATATATTTATACATATGTTTATATAAATATATATATATATATATATATGTATGTATATATATATATATATATATATATATATATATATATATATATTTATACATATGTTTATATAAATATACATATATATATATATATATATATATATATATATATATGAAAAATATTAGAAATCTTGTAAGAATTGTTATGTTTCCTGAAAAACTTTCGAATATATATATATATATATATATATATATATATATATATATATACTGTATATATATATATATATAAGAATATATATATATGTATGTATATATATATATATATATATATATATATATATACATATGTTTATATAAATATACATATATACATACACACACACACACATATATATATATATATATATATATATATATATATATATATATATATATATATATATGAAAAATATTAGGAATCTTGTAAGAATTGTTATGTTTCCTGAAATACTTTCAAATACATATATATTTATATATATATATATATATATATATATATATAAATATATATATATATATATATATATATATATATACTGTATATATATGCATATATACACACACATATATATATATATAAATATCTCTCTCTCTCTCTCTCTCTCTCTCTCTCTCTCTCTCTCTCTATATATATATATATATATATATATATATATATATATATATATATATATATATATATATATATACAGTAGATATATAGTAATGATGATGGACCTCTTTTCAGAGTTTATGTCAAATTCAGCAGATATTTTATAATTTACGCATGATATAAGGATGCTGATCATACGTATAAATGGTCAGTTTCTAAGGTATCATCTGCTATTCATGAGTGACCTTTAAACCTACGTCTAAAAACTACAGATATCGTTTTATGAAAATATTAAGCCCAAGAATTACTTTAATTACCACTTGAAATATATTTCAGCATTGTGTACGAGAACTATTAAGGAAAATTATTCTTCTCTCAAGGGGTTAACTACTGCACTGTAATAATTTGTTCAGTGGCCACGTTCTTCTTGGTAAGGGTAGAAGAGACATTTTAGCTATGGCGCGCAGCTCCTCTAGGAGGGCATTCCCAAATCAAACCATTGTTTTCTAGTCCTAGGTAGTGCCATAGCCTCTGTAACATGGTCTTCCATTGTCTTGGGTTAGAGTTCTCTTGCTTGAGGGTACACTCGTTAACACTATTCTATCTAATTTTTCTTCCTCTTGTTTTTTCAAGTTTTTATAGCTTTTATAGGAATTATCTATTTTAGTGTTACTGTTATTAGAATATTTAATTTTTCCTTGTTCCTTTCCTCACAGGGCTATCTTCCCTGTTGGAGCCCCTAGGCTTATAGCATCCTGTTTTTCCAACTAGGGTTGTAGCTTAGCAAGTAATACAACAAGAACAATGATAATAATAATAATAATAATAATGATAATAATAATAATAATAATAATAATAATAATAATAATATTAATAATAATAATAATAATAATGCAAGACTAATATAAAAGGTTCTGACGATATGAAAAGATTTAATAGATTTCGTAAGCAGCAAACAATGGATTTGAAATAACATTTGTTTCCTTCCGTTTCAATGTAATTTTTAGATCTTCCTGTTTACTTTCGTTTCAGCCACTGTACTTAGCATATGAGATTTTTGACAAGTGCAATGTTAATGACGTCCTCAATATCCTGCAGTGTTTGTTATGCTAAGACCCTATCTAGACGAGAAGCAGATTGTCAATTTACTGAAGAATCTTTATCAAGAATCTGGGATCAATAGGTGTTTTTTTTTTTTTTTTTTTTTTTTTGTAACCTCATCCACTCCGGCAAGAAACCATCAAACTGGCCCCGAACCCCAGGTTCTCCCAGGTTCCCCCAGGTCACTCCGCCCCTCAGGCCCTCAGATCCCCCAGCCCGTCAGATTCTCCGAGATCCCTCCGCCCCTCAGGACCTCCCAGGTTCCCCAGCCCGTCAGATCCTCAGAGATCACTCCACCCATTAGGTACTCCCAGGTCCCCTAGCCCGTCAGATCCTCCGAGATCCCTCCGCCCCTCAGGACCTCCCAAGTCCCCCCAGCCCGTCAGATCCTCAGAGATCACTCCACCCATTAGGTACTCCCAGGTCCCCTAGCCCGTCAGATCCTCCGAGATCCCTCCGCCCCTCAGGACCTCCCAAGTCCCCCCAGCCCGTCAGATCCTCAGAGATCACTCCACCCATTAGGTACTCCCAGGTCCCCTAGCCCGTCAGATCCTCCGAGATCCCTCCGCCCCTCAGGACCTCCCAAGTCCCCCCAGCCCGTCAGATCCTCAGAGATCACTCCACCCATTAGGTACTCCCAGGTCCCCTAGCCCGTCAGATCCTCCGAGATCACTCTGCCCCTCAGGTCCTCCCTGGTCCCCCAGCCCGTCAGATCCTCCGAGATCACTCCGCCCCTCAGGTCCTCCCAGGTCCCCCAGCCCGTCAGATCCTCCCAGGTCACCCCGCCCATCAGGTACTCCCAGGTCACTCCACCCATCAGGTCGTCCCAGATCCCCCTGCCCGTCAGATCCTCCCAGGTCACCCCGCCCATCAGGTCCTCCCAGGTCCCCCAGCCCGACAGATCCTCCCAGGTCACTCCGCCCATCAGGTCCTCCCAGGTCCCCCAGCCCGACAGATCCTCCCAGGTCACTCCACCCATCAGGTCGTCCCAGATCCCCCTGCCCGTCAGATCCTCCCAGGTCAACCCGCCCCTCAGGTACTCCCAGGTCCCCCAGCCCGTCAGCTCCTCCAGGCCGTCAGGTACTCTCATTCCCGCCAGATCGCATCCCCATCCTCTTGATTTTGAGCCCTTGACCGACGATGTTGTTCAGTCAATCTGGGTGTGTGTGTGTGTGTGTGTGTGTGTGTGTGTCTCTTAATGACCTAGAACGTGTGTCTTTTAACGGTCTCTTGAATACCTTTTGCCATTTAGGCTTATTTGTCCTATGGGTCTTTTATGGAAATCCATAACTTAAAAGACACCACGAGGATGAGCTCGTCTTTCTGAAAGCCTTTATTACACCATAATGAAATTCATTTGACGAGGTTATCTGTCTCTTTATCATAGTATGGTTTATAATACAGCTTCATTGGTACATAAATCTCCTGAATATCTTTTTGTCTTCTGTACCTAATCAAGCATTTTTATCACTCTTATTTGGCTGATATCAAGTATTTCACCCAGAAGACCTCCTGTGCTGCTTAATGCACAAGCTCTTTTAGGACTTTATTTTATCAAACAATGTTGATTTTAAGTATATCAAGGGAATTGTATCAAATGTACTTGGTATAAAAAATTACTGAGGATTATTTCCGTTTTTATATTACTACTGAAAAATTTCATGCTATACACTTTTTAAACAAAATGGCTACTTCATTTAAATGAAAGTCTCCATAATTTGCATATATAAATATTATAAAAATATCCCGCTTTTTTCGAATGAGGAATAAAAAAACTGTGATTTACAATGTATTTTTTATTGCAAAGAGTAAAATTATTTAAAAAACAAAGCATTTTTTCCTTGCTGTATCATTTGCATTTTGTTAATGTAGAGAAAAAAAAATAGAAAAATCTTTATTATTTTCGTATAAAAAAGAAGACATATAATCAAGCGCCATTTACTTTGATTTACGAGGAACAAAAGGCCTAATCTATTCAGTAATTGTCTCGTGTTATTTCCACTCGGCTCGCCTACTGTATTTTTCCTTGCTACAACTTTTATCATTGCTAATAATCACCGTCATTAATAACACCTTTATGATAACTGTTCTCATTGCTGTAGGATGTATGGTTATCGTAATTTCTCCTCTCTATGGGGAAGTAAAATTGTGGTGAAGCATATACATACTTCTTCAATTTTTAACAATTGTCCTTTCATGGAAATAGTACTTTTTGTCCCTATCACGAATCACTGTATGCTACAGTACCGAAAAATCATTCCTTGACATGCTATTACTATTAATATAATCAGCTAAAACAAGAACTCATGAATTTCAAATACATTTCACCGACCAAGAAAATATCAAATAGAAAATTCTAACTAATTATTTCAGCCAGCCATAAAATTATTGTATTTTATTTAATCTGGACATATATGTATATCTAGTAAAGCTAAATTATTATTGCATATTCATAACGTTTCCGATGAGAAGGAAATACGTGCAAGGATATATCGTGAGCATAAAATAGATGTTTAGTTAAAACAGAACGGCTATTTTGTTACCTATATGCATATTCAATATACCTTTGGCTTGATTCCCAATTATAAAGATAATGATCATCAAAATAGTCTGTATTCATAATTGCGATGATATCAATGTAGTTGACGCTGAAGGGTCTTCTAAAATCAATTTATGTTTGGGCTGGGGTCGGAGTTATAAGATACTTGAAACGGTTATTATTATTATTATTATTATTATTATTATTATTATTATTATTAGCTCAGCTAAAGTCATAGTTGGAAAAGCAGAATACTATAATCCCAAGAGCTCCAATACAGAAAACAGCACGGCGAGGAAACGAAAAAGGAGAGACAGAAAAGTGTGCCTGAAAGTACCCTCAAACAAGAAAACACTTAATTGATGGTAATGTATATGCAAGATTACTCAAGGTACGGAATGGTCAAGTAAGTTTAACATGGGCTATAATTAGTTAGGTTAGGTTGTGAAATGTAATTTTGGTAGGTGCGCATAGGTAATGTCTACTAGCACAGGTAAGAGATTACATTTCCTCAATCCTTAACCAGATGATGATTACGTGAAAAGGAACGAGATCTATAAAAGTACGAAGTTATAACATTTTGTAGAGTTGAATGGTAAACAGATTGTTGCATCGTTTATTGTAAAATATAATTGCATTTTATTACTTGATATTTTGCGTACTTATTCTTTTGCAATATATATATATATATATATATATATATATATATATATATTATATATATATATGTACATATACATATATATATGTATATATACATGTATATATATATATATATATATATATATATATATATATATATATATATATATATTATATGCTGTGTATATATATATGCTGTGTATATATATATATATATATATATATATATATATATATATATATATATATATTTATATATATACATATATATATATATACATGAACTTTTACAGTATTTTACAAAAAATAAATAGGCTACAAATCAAAATAAATATCAAATATTTAAAAATTGGGATAATTTACATAAAACACAAAACGCGAAACGGACTGCACAAAGAATCATTGTTATTACTTGTATGTCACCCCATAAGACATACGGTAAACAGCATCTTTTACGAGGCCTGATTCCAATCAACGGAAATACTTTATTTCCTCTTGATTTCCTGAAGTGCCTTTCAGGATAAGGCCAAAGAAATAAGCGAATGATATTCAACACTCGTTGAAATATCCACGAGTGACTGCAAATACCAATTCAACGAAATGCAGGATATTTATCCAGTTTCCTACGCAAACAATGGCTGGCATGGAGTATTGACAAACCCAATTATTATCATTCCTCGTGTTTGGTTTCTATATTGGCAAATAAATCATGAAGTTTTGATATTTTGATTTAGCGTTATCGGGAAACATATTCATGCTATTTGGTGATCATGCATGAATATTTTCGTCACTCTTCGCTGTAGGTATATTGGAGAGAGAGAGAGAGAGAGAGAGAGAGAGAGAGAGAGAGAGAGAGAGAGAGACTTCTCCGGTATTGTTAGACAATGCAATAGTCCTCATATTTTCTTAATGTAAGCTTTTACTGCAGATTTTTAGGCTGGGATTTGAATCGTAAACTATCATTACTGTCATTAAATAATTTATTTATATTATTGAGAGTATAAGTATTACGTATGATGAAATATTTACTCGTATAGATAAATAAGTATTCAGCAGGATTTTCCATTAGAGACCATTAACCAATACACACATACACACACACACACAAACACAAACACACACACATGTATATATATATATATATATATATATACATATATACACACACACACACACACACACACATATATATATATATATATATATATATATATATATATATATATATATATATATATAGATATATAGAGTTTCTAATCGCCTCCGTGAATTCTGGTGTATCAAATAGTGTTCGCTCTTCCCAAAGGTTTCCCCTTGTAGCTCACACCAGTAATCCTTTAGCAGAGAGTGAGCAAAGGTCGTCCGTTGGATTTTACTATTTGCACCAAATCAGTTCGGCTACTGATCTGCTGCAACTTCCACTGGACTATAAAATTACCTTTGGGTCTTTGTAATTACGGCCTCTGGAATTCTCAGCCCGAAGATGAATGGAACCTCGCTCGATGCTGTAACTTCTGTGTATTAGCCAGCGGACTTCCGTTGCGCCCTCAATCCCCCCCCCTGCCCCCCCTCGGAGGGTTTTTATTATTTTTATTCTTGTTTTGTTTACTCCAGTATTCCATTTATTCGAGATACAATTGTTTATAACTTTATAATAACAACAACAATTGCAGTCGTTTTTAGTCCAGTGCAGGACAAAGGCCTCAGACATTCTTTATATATTATAGGCTAAATACTATATACCTAGTATGCAATTGATATATAGATAAACTGTCAACCAGATTTATATATCAAACGGTTATCAATTCATGCTTAATAGATACTTCGGGAGCCATAAACATACACACACACACACACACACACACATATATATATATATATATATATATATACATATATATATATATATATATATATATATATATATATATATATATATATATATATATATATATATATATATCATCATCATCATCAGCCGTTTGCTAGTCCACTGCAGGACAAAGACCTAAGGCACGTCCTTTCACAATCGTCTGTTTATGGTCTTTCTATACCAGTCTATAACGACAATTTTTCTTAGCTCCCAATTCATCGTCTTCTCTTTCTTCTTCTGCTTTGTTTGCAATCTCTATGGACCCATTCTGTTATTTTCCTTGTCCATCTATTATAAGTCATTCTCAATGTAATATGGCCTGCCAATGTCCATAACCTAACTACATGCCAGAAAGAGAAGAAATATATATATATATATATATATATATATATATATATATATATATATATATGTATATATATACATATGTATATATACATACATACATACATATATATATATATATATGTATATATATATGTATATATATATTTACATATATATACATACATACATATATATATATATATATATATATATATATATATATATATATATATATATATTCAGTATATATATATATATATATATATATATATATATATATATATATATATATATATATATATACGTATCCATCATATTAGAGCAATGAAATAACGCTATTTCGTATTCTAATGGGCGGAAGCTAATGTAAATGAATCGTCCAAAATTATGCTACTTTTCAGATCTGCGATACACTATTAATCAAATTATGCAAAATTAATATTCATATAAATCCTTTGTGGCTTCTGTTTTGAGTCATCCTCTGAAATAACGTAATCAGAGGGATAAAAATGACGCTTTTCATTTCGGTTTAGCCAAAATAATCAAATAATTATGATGTTTGGTGAGGCATTAATACTCTTGGGATTCCCTATGGATGAGTAATGAGCTGTCTGGTAATGGTACAGTACTGTACATACTCAATGCTTCTATATATCTACTTTACTTAGTGTAAGCCTGTTCATCTATTCCTTGCTTTTGAAGGGCTTTCATTAACGCTGAAGTTTTGACAGAATCAAAAACTTTCCCATAGTCTATAAATACCATACATAGTGGCTTGTCATACATTCTATTCTTCATCTACTTATTATGTTTGCTGTTTCCATACGACTTCTGTTTTATATAGTTTTTAATAAAAAAAATATCCTTAATTTTTCCTCAGCTTTTGAAGCTTTACTCCACAGTCAATGACGTCAGTATCAAATAGCTACCAAGCTTGCATATCTGTATTCTAATTTTCTTCTTGTTTTATTCTAATGGATAGTCATCTCTCATAAGAAAATAACAATAAATAAAAATTTAATTCACTCTTCATAATTTTCCTCACCTGATTCCCCGACTGCAGTCATTCCTTAAATAGGGTTGGTTAGGTTAGGTTAGATTTGGCTAGATTAGGTTAGGTTATGTTAGGTATTTTCTCAATTTTCTATTTTCCGTTTGAAAGCCAATTATTTAGATGAGCTCAAGAGATATAGCTATATTCTTCAGGGGATGATTATAATAATAATATAATAATAATAATAGTAACAATAATATGTTTCCAAAAAAGAAAAACGTATCGTATTTATGATTAGTATTATTACTAAAGGGAGGAGATTTACCAGCCCAATGAGTCAAACTTGACTCACACAGAGCTGGCCTCGTAA
>NC_090729.1:176437782-176440282 GCF_036898095.1 Palaemon carinicauda | reverse complement strand
TTTCTTTTCTTTCACCTGTTTCTCGGCTTTTAGTTTGTCTACTTCGGTTCTCAATCGTTCCTTTTGCTCTTGAGTTACCTCATTTTCAATTTTAAGAATCTCCAGTAACTTTTCTTGTTCTTTTATATGAAGATCTTTTTGGACGCAGGCATTTTCCAGTTGTTCTATTTCATCATTATAGATTTTCTTAACTTCTTTCGTGTTAAGAATTTCCCGTTTCTTCTCCTGTTCCTTCATCTGATGGTCTTTCTTGGCGAATTCCTTTTCCAGTAGTTCTATTTTCTCATTGAGGATTTTCTCAAATTCTTCCATTTCCTCCATTTCCGTTTTAAGAATTTCCTGTTTCTTCATCTGAAGAACTTTTTGGAAGCAGTCGTTTTGCAGTTGTTCTATTTTCTCATTAATGATTTTCTTAATTTCTTCCATTTCCATGTTTAGAATGTCTTGCTTCTCCTCCCGTTCCTTCATCTGAAGATTTTTTCAGCGCAGTCAATTTTCAGCTTTTGATACTCACACTCTTTCTGAGCTTTCAGTTTTTCTTGCATCTCTTTCTCTGTATGCATTTCTTCTATTACTCTTCTCAATTCATTTAGTTGTCCTTCTTTAGCCATCCTTCTCATAGCAAACATTATTCCACCGAATATGACGCCAGCAGCACCCAAACCGATGTAAATTGTCTTGTAACCATAAGAAAGGATTTCCTCCCTTTCTCCGATGTCGAATTCGGGGAGGTGTGCCAACGAACCATCTTGATTTCAACTAGTCATTGAATCTCAAAGCTTCTGCCTCCATTTCCCGCAATCCAAGTTCACATCCACGTAGTTCCTCACGGGCTTTCCAAAAGCTTCCAATCCAAGGACAGTGCTGCAGCCACCTACCGAGGAAGCCATCCTGAGAGACGACTGCACGACAGTCTCCAAAACGGAGAAGACACTAAAACCGTTTGAAGACTAAGGACTCCTGGAGATATCGCAGCTGTCCCTGAAGATTTACCGTCATATCCTCGCATGCAACGTTCCGTTCTTGAATAACTGAAGCTGCATTTTGAGGACATATGTATTTTCCTCTAACAAATTCTCCGATCATATTCACCCACACACCGAATGCTTGTTTGAACATGGTAGCAATAACTATACATAGCTAACCAGAGTTCGTATCAGCATTGGTTTGAAAAAAATGAAAGAGTCTTAAAAGGACTCTGAAGACTTTTAGTCTCCTGGAGACATTTTTGGAGTCACAGACTCCAACAACAGATCTCCGGAAAATTTTTTCCTTCTTTCCACACGGAACACGGTATTAACTTAAGAAATAATAATGATAATAATAATAATAATAATAATAATAATAATAATAATAATAATAATAATAACAAAGTAATAATAGTAATAACAATAATAATTATATTTATTATTTCTAATCCAATATAAATAAATAGTAATAATGTGAAATTAATTTTCCTATCGAATATATGGTAATAATTATATATTTACAGGATCTCTTTTGAAAGTCTTCTGTAATTGCCTCAAAAGGTTACTTATCCTATTAGGTGTCGCATGCATATATATATATATATATATATATATATATATATATATATACAGTATATATTATATATATATATATATATATATATATATATATATATAGCATATGTGTGTGTGTGTTTGTGTATGTGTGTGCGTGTGTTTGATTGCATATATTTCATAGATATATGTGTGTGAATGTGAACTAATACAACGAAAGTCTTCATTTATCCATTCTTGGCTAAAGAAAAATTAACCGTAACCAGAGATGGATCCAATGTAGTACTGTCTGGCCAGTCAAAGGACCCAATAACTCTCCAGTGTTAGTATCTCAACGAGTAGTTGGTGCCCTAGCCAACCTACTACCTATTAACGTGGTGTACCGGAATTAATGAAGCCAACTGTACCTCATCCTATCTTTATTCATCGTAATAAATTTCTTAATAGAAAAAGAAAATTGTATGAAATATGAAAGTTACGCAATTAGGTTTACATGTATGTTCAAGAATTTCTGCTATTATCTGCCATTAAATTTACTATAAACATAATAAATGGTTTAACCATAGTCCAGATTCGATAATTTTCGAAAATGGCGATATTTGAACCTCAGTGCTCAATAAGAAAATCTTTAATGAATTACATTTTCAGGGCTCCAGGGCTTCATATCAAAATAAAAAAAAAATGAAATACATAGAGAAGATGCATTCCAATTATCTTTTCGTCGCCACCAACTGGAATAACATCAAGTATAGTCAGATTTTTTTAGCGAGGCAGATTTGCACAGAATCGCAGCGTTGCCCTTTTAGCTCGGAAAAGTTTCCTTATCGCTGATTGGTTGGACAAGATAATTCTAACCAATCAGCGATCAGGAAACTTTACCGAGCTAAAAGGGCACTGCCGCGAGTCGGTGCAAATACGCCTCATTAAAAGAAATTTACTTTTTTTTATAGTGCTCACGAATATTAAGGAATTGGCAC
>NC_090729.1:176412782-176427782 GCF_036898095.1 Palaemon carinicauda | reverse complement strand
ATTCGAAAAATCATAATTAAGCAAAATAAACTTATATACGAATTGGAAAACCAATTTTGTAATGCGCTTATTGCTTTATTCACGATGAATGTCTCTTTTCTTTTTTTTTGGGGGGGGGGGAGAGGGTTTGGGTACATTTCGTGCCTTTTTTTCATATTGTTGAGTACATTTCGTGCCTTTTTTCATATTCTTGAGTACATTTCGTGCCTTTTTTCATATTCTTGTGTACATTGCATGCTATTTTTTCATATACCTATTCAAATATTAATGTGTAATTTTTAGATTTATTCGCAATTTTACAGCTCTTTTTTTCGACTAATTTAGAATGATTCAACAAGGACTTGAAAAGATAAGAAAAAATATAATTATTATATGGATCTTTTATGTGTTTGTATGTATCGTTTCAAGATTTCTGCTTTGCATTTTCCTTTTAGCTATTATGAGCCAATATTTCCGAACCACACATTAACACTGGTCTTATTACTGTGCTATAGATCATAACTTTTAGCTTGATTGGCATTTTCTCATGACATACCAATCCCTCTACCTTTCTCCACTTCCCCAATGCTCTTTTATCCTACTCCAAACTTGAGCCTACATATTCCTTCCGTACTTACTGTATAGTAGATCCCAAGTATCTAAAGCGTTCCACAGGTTTTATAACTTAGCCTCTGCTTTCATATATGGTTATCCTGTCCCTAGGTTCCTTACTGCTCACCATAACCACAGTCTTATCCACATTTACTCTCACACCAACCTAACTCCCACAACTCTTTATTGCTTATCAGCACAAATAAAAACTGGCTTAATGCTGAATCCTGGTGTAATCTAACACTCACTTCAAAGGTTTCTGTTTCCCCAATAGCTGTTATTACTTTTGTCCTTGTACTTTCGTACATCATCTAAACCCTTCTAACTAACCTCATTTATCTTGGGATTCTATAATAAGCCTTCACTTAATGGTTTAAAGGTTAAAAGGCCACTCATGAATGGCAGAGGCAAGAGACAGTGACATTGCCCTATCAAGCAGTACAATGCCCTAGAGACTAACCACATTTACATATGATCAGCACCCAAGCCCCTTTCCACCCAAGCTAGAACCAATGAGGGTCAGGCAATTGCTGCTGATGACTCAGCAGATAGACCTATAGGATCCCCCAAGCACCCCCCCTCCCCGTTAGATCACAAGGATGGTGAGGTTGCAGCGACCAAAGGAACTAACGAGTTTGAGCGGGACTCGAACACCAATCTGGCGATCACCAGTCAGGAACGTTACCACTGATGAGCTTCTGGTTTCCCTTTAGCCTCTTCTCCTGTAGCTGCCTTATAAAAAACATGGCATTTACAATCTCCCTCAATCTCTCATCTAGTACCTTCTCTAACACTTTCAAACCATGCTCTGTTAGTTTAATTCCCTTGTAGTTACCACATTCCATGACATCACCTTTGTGCTTGAATAGAGATACTATTGGATTCTGTGAATAGAGATACTATTGGATTCTGCTTCCAGTCTTAAAGTCATTATTTCCTCTTCTCATATAGCTCTTAATAAATCCAGCATTCTTTCCCTTCTTGGTTGCTAACCCTTTGTTATTACTGCTACCCATGTAATGGTGAATTATAAAACTATTATTAAATTCTTTATGTTATGAGAAAATGATTACCATTTCTAGGCAAATCTAGAACTAACTCTCCTTGCATTGCTGGACTGTCTCATATTTGATATGGTTTTGCGATGTCGAAGTTCCTTTCTAATGTGAATAAATCTCAATAATTAAAAGCACTTTCCATGAGAGTTGACTTGTTCTTTTAAATGAATTTAAAATATCTATACAAATGAATTCATAAGAACATTCACTGATATCAGTAATTAAACTGCTAAAATTCCTGTTTCTCTACTTGGGCTTTTCCAAAACTAGAGTGACTCCCTGGCGTGATTTGCAGCTTTTCAGAAAGGGATTAGAATGACACTTTTGGCATGGATTATAATTCTAACAGTTCATCTCAAAAAGAGTATAAGAATCCAATGTGGAAAGCTATAATTCCATGTGAAAAATATGAACATTTGAATATAACAATATTGATTAACAACATTTTGAATTATTACGATTAAATGTTCGTGTGGTAACAATCCTGGTATTATCATTAATCATAATGATCATATGAATACCTGATAGTTAAGAAAATCCTTATGTTCAACATATTCAAAATTTATAATTCTGTCACATATCATATTGGTTTTGCAATTAACCAATTGGAGCAAAGTGAATAGAATTAAATCATGATATCACAAGTACTTTTGTATTCAGATTATACTCGATATTTGTCGAGTCATTTTTTGCATATTTCCAGACGACCATATGGTCACTTTTAGGAATTCCTCCCGAATGAAACTCACAATCATTTTCACTATAAACAAGTATCCAACACCATCTATTGGTAACGAGAGAAACATAGCTATTGCGTGATTTAATCTCTTAAGGATAGGGGAGTAAAGGTGTTAGACGAGAGTATTTTTTGGCCTTTTCGAGAGAGTTATTCGTCTATATACCAGTACATGAATTCCTGATTTACTTTGCATATTGCTTTTCCCTATAATTCAATCATGTCAGAAATTATAAAAGTAATGATACTTTATGAGCTAGACATTCATTTTCCCTTGGACCAATAATGGACTCGCCCATCATAGACGCCATGAATATCCTAACTACCAACAAAATACGAAGTAATATACTAACATGATTAAATAAACGGCTTTTATAATCCTATGCGACAACAAATAAAAACCATATTTAAATTAATTCTGATGTTTGAAGTGCAAACAAGACTCTGATTTATTATATTCTGTGATTAAGGGTCTTTTGAAACTTCACAGATTGGTAATCCTGACTGGTGTACAGCCACCGAACTGAAGGTGTGCGATGACGTCACGAGCAGATAAGATCTGACGAGATAATAACAAACTATTCATTTCCTAATATGTTGGATTGGTGGATAAATGCCATTTTAAATGATGCATCCTTTTTTAAGTGTGTAGGATTACAACGTTTTTATTGAATATCAATAGCCAAGAAGGTTCGGTCTGTTCGAATACAAAGGCAAATAAATTATATCGAATCTATTGGTATAAAAACAAAGGCTGTAGACAGATGGTATTCAGAGGGTGACAACATTTGAACAACAAAAACTATCAAAGATTCAAAGGATAATACATGTCAATAAAAAATTCAAAAGAATCGTAATGTTTACAAACATAGGCGATCAAGCACAGGGGCTGCCATTTTTAATGCCCCAAAAGCAGATGAACTTTAGTAAATATGGGACAGAAGACGATTTTTTGTAAGATCAAATTATAATACATTAGTTAAAAGAGTCTTTGTGCTTGCATATAAGATCATAATTACACACTGTTTGTTTATAAAGATGTAAATCATACAATGTTAATGTTGGATAGCCTGGAGCCCCTACGGCATTGACTCCACCCTCATTAGCAACACCAGAACTGGGGACTAGAAATTCTTTTAAACTTTCAAATAAACCTTTATATTATTCATGATTGAGCCTTCGTCTCTAAAGAATACAATTGTACTTTAAAATGCTGAGATATATTTTTTTTTTTTTTTTAGATTAATTGTATTATTTCATGGAAGGAATATACAATAGCTTTTTCATTGATTACATCTGCTATTAATAATTTCACCTATGAACATTTGTTCGTATTACGCGTTTTTTGACAAAATTATAATACTATTTTCATCATTATAAAAACTGCCATTGATTTTTCCCTTTAAATTGCGATACGTAAGTCCCATCATATTGCCAAATTTACAAAGAAAATGCTACGTTCAAAACAGAACGTTACCTTAAGAAATCCAAGATAGGTGAAGATAGAAAAGATAGTAATTCTTACGATATTCATCCAAACTCTAACTGAAGTATAATTCTACTTAAATCCCGCTTAAACGAATATCAACAATTTGCAAAACGAAACTATGTTTACAATGTTGTAGGCAGTTCTTGTTCGCTTCCTCGCAAATATAATCCTTTATGACTTGACATTCCAGACTCACTACACTACTACGTCATATAAAATAGATATTTAGGTAAATAAAGTAAATTCAGCATTGGTAGTCGATCCATAAACGGTATCCTGATATCCTGGCGAAGTCCTCTATGAAATATAGTCGTCTGCTGATAATTCTTTTAGATTAAAGGGTTTGTGAATTATTACATATCCTCACTATAGCCTTAAACAAGGAACTGACTTCACATTTGAAAATGAAAGCTATCTTCAGTTATGCAGACTTCACATGTAATAATTTTTTTTTTTTGCTAATACATATAGCTGAAGGAATCTAATGTTTACGTCCCTGTCCACTGGGTAATACGCACTGCAGACCTTTCAAAATTAAAAGAAGATGAATAATATTAAACAATATGTCTATGTAGCCTACAATTCAGCAATATGATAAGATGATAAGAGTATTGTATACATATTTCTATATGGATATATGATGCAAATCACTATTTACGTCTTCATTATGATGTATTCTTTCCAATTAATTTGTTGGCAATTCTGAACCCATCTTGCTATATCAGTCTAATTTTGCCATAACTCTAGTTAAGAATTTCTCTTTTATATTTTATATTTCCATCGAGATACTTGTTATTTGAACATTATAATCTGACAGACGATTTTTTAATAATTGTATTCGTCATTATATGTGTGAATAGGATTTCTTATTCATTTTCAAAGAAAAATTAACTATAATTTCGTTATTCATTGACTGAATTTTCCCATGTTGATAAAGGCACCAATAGATGGCCATAGTGAGGCCTTTTTGAGAGTAAAATACTGGAATTATCTGGTTTTGAGGAACATTTCGGGCGTTTCTTCTCGATCAACTTAGCCAATAGGAACATTAGGGTGCTTGTTTTTGATCGACTTAGCCAATAGGAAGACACTATTCGTGTAAACTGTTGGAAAAGACTTGTTTGCTCCTTCAATTACCTAAAAGGGCTAAATGTCAATTCGACAAATGCCATAACAAACTCTTATTTAAATGCTTTACATTGAATTACAGTGTAGAAACGCTTTAGATATTATTTGATTTATATATCTGTTATTTCAACTTGAATTCGGCATTGCTTTGACGCATTTGTTGCTTTGGGACCAAAACTGGAGGATTTACCTGAATTGCGTGCCTAGTCCATCCCACAAGACCTGTGCGCTTTGATTTATTGCCTTGTTTATACTTTCATATATTCATTTATTCCGTTTTTATTGCCGTTATCATCAATATCCTTAATTAAATGCTGATAAAGACTCCTTGAAGTTAAGACAATGAATCGCATTACAGTTTTTGAAATAGCAATAAAAAAAGATTTATTTTTCCTTCCAATCTCAAACATCTGCATTTACACTACAGGAAGTTTCATCAAGCTACACATGAGGAAGAAGAGCTTTTTATAGATATTGCTGATATACTATTTGGCTTAACTTCTTTGCCGTAATTCTTAAACCCTCGCCCGGTTTCGGAATTTTCTTAAACCCTCGCCCGGTTTCGGAATTTTTCATATGCAGATGGCTAGAGGGTTTGATACGAACCCCTCTTCGTGTTTGGCCCCTAACTGAGCTAGGGGATCAACAGATGAAGCGATTGGTACCCATTATTAAGGTCCTGGTTTAATCTGTGAATTCTGAGGTCAGGTCAGGGGTCAAATTTTGTTTCTAATTTTTTCTGATTATTCCTAAACTAATGAAGATACGGTAATGGGACTTTCACCATCATGTTCCTCTCGTCGAAGTCATTGGTGCTTAGTGCAATCATAGGAAAAGGAAACCCGAAATATTAAACATTCAACGTGTATTACGTGTTGTGCTCGATTTTCGGACTAGTGAAGAAAAATAAAAAAAAAAAATAAAAAAAAACCGTTACACCAATCGACCCGAGTTGCAACATAAGATTTCCTCACAATCGACCCCATAGATTGCCCCAAGATCCGATACAAAAATGCTTGAACACTCCCAACCACATACTAGCATCTTAGGCTCAACCTTTCTTTCGCCTCTCTCAAAGGGTAATTTCTCGATCAAAAAGCGTACTATAGCATAATTCCATTTTTCTCCAATTTTGGATTATTATCCCCCCAATTTGGGATTATTTTCCCCACTATTTTGGATGATTTTCCCCAAATTTTGGAGTACTTTTCCTACTATTTTGGATGATTTTCCCCCAATTTTGGATTATTTTCCCCCAATTTTCTATTAGTTTACCCCCAATATTGGATTATTTTCCCCCAATTAAGCAAGTGCTGAACCAACGACTCGACGAACCATCGACTAGCCAATATTATGATAGACTCAACATCGTCTTCAATACTCTGGATATAGATTCAATAAATGATCCTGACAAATCCTCTGAATTAGACTATTCTAGTTTAATATGATATATAGATATATTCTAATGCATAATTATAAATATATATTTAATAATCAAGTGAAGAAACAAAACTATACATTACTCCATACGACCAGATTATCCGCTCGGATTCGGATTAATATTCTCAACATCAAATTTCGGTGAAAAAATTAACAGCAAAGTAATAACTGCTTAATGTCATTAAAATTGTTTGCTATTTTATTACGCTTGTTAATAGTTGATGCCAATTACTGTAATTGGGCTCTGTAAATTATTGCTAATTAGTTAGACTTCATGTAAATTGCTTCATGATTACATATGAATGCTTGAATTGCAAATTAGTTATGATATAGTATAAATATTCTCTAGGTGTCAAGGGATTTAATCTCTGCCAAATAGTCACCAGAATGAACACGGTTCATTTCACATCGGAAAATGTATGGTATATTAATTTTCTTTATTTTTTTTCTTTTATGTTTGTGAATAATAACAAAAGGAAAACTCTATATAATATAATTTCAGAGCTCATGAAATACCATTTGAACCTTACATGGAAACCTGTTTGGACTAAAAATTCTACATATTTCGACTTAAATATATTTTAGGTATATGTTGTCAGATAATTTGATGCAAATGTTTATGAATCAGAATGGAATACTTTAATGATACCCACAAAATTAGTAAATACATTACATTACAGAAATGAATAAGAGAAAGATATTTCTCTCTCTCTCTCTCTCTCTCTCTCTCTCTCTCTCTCTCTCTCTCTTGAAGAAGTGCTCTAGTCTTGGGTAGTGCCACAGCCTTTGTACCATGGTCTTCCACTGTCTTAAGTTTGAGGTCCCTTCCTTGAGGGTACACTCAGGGGCACTATTCTATCTGTTTCCATATTTCCTTTCCTCACTGGGCTATTTTCCCTGTTGGAGCCCTTGAGCTTATTGCATCATGATTTTACAACTAGGGGTGTAGCTTTGCTAATAATAATAATAATAATAATAATAATAATAATAAGAGATCGGTTAATAATACTTCTTCTTTGTCTGCATCTTTTCCCACTTTACGTGGGGTCGATGTTTCTGGCCAGCGTTCTCCATCTACCTCTGTCCCACACTTCACCAGTGAGGGGGGCAAGCCAGACTTAACTTGGTGCCTGTCCCAAGGCCGGTTAAATGCGGAGGGTTGGCGGCAGGAAGGGCATCCGGCCATTAAAAATTAGCCAAAACCGATATGGTCAGTGGAAATAGTGAGATCGGTTTATAATACTATACCACGAAAAACAGATGAATGTAAGGTGGTCCTTGTTTTATGGTTTCAAATATATAACACTGATAAGTCTTTCCAGTTTATCATATACCACTATGCTTGATTTGGCTCATATCATCTAGCATATTCTGTAACAGATATATAAAGATTTGTTCTATAGTCTCTCTCTCTCTCTCTCCTCCTCTCTCTCTCTCTCTCTCTCTCTCTCTCAACCTGCAGACCATAGACTTTGTAATCTTCTCTCTCTCTCTCTCTCTCTCTCTCTCTCTCAACCTGTAGACCATAGGCTTTGTAATCCTCTCTCTCTCTCTCTCTCTCTCTCTCTCTCTCTCTCTCTCTCTCTCAACCTGCAGACCATAGATTTTGTAATCCTCTCTCTCTCTCTCTCTCTCTCCTCTCCTCTCTCTCTCTCTCTCTCTCTCTCTCTCTCTCTCTCTGTAGACCATAGACTTTGTAATCTCTCTTTCTCTCTCAACCTGCAGACCATAGACTTTGTAATCCTCTCTCTCTCTCTCTCTCTCTCTCTCTCTCTCTCTCTCTCTCTCTCTCTCTCTCTCTCTCTCTCAACCTGTAGACAATACTCTTTGTAATCCTCTCTCTCTCTCTCTCTCTCTCCTCTCTCCTCTCTCTCTCTCTCCTCTCTCTCTCTCTCTCTCTCTCTCTCAACTGGATTATGAAAGGAAAAGAGGTTTACTGTACTGGTAAAATAATTAAATCTTAGAAAAGCTATGGGAAAAAAATGATTTGATTGGAAGTTAAATTCCAAAGAACCTCTCCCCTTATCCATTTTTTTGGCGAATGATGAGAAGGATGGAGAATGACACTTAGATAAAATAAAGGTTAAAAGAGATGAACGTTATTGAGAACAGGTTTTGACTATTAATGGTATAAAATCAGGGAAAAATTCAAGAATTAAGAGAAAAGAACTAGAAAATAGAATTCATTAAAGTGCTCACGGAAGTAAAATAGCTCAAAATCGGTTTAAAATGCGTCTCATTATACTTTCCATCTTTATCCTATATTTCAATATTTATTTATAAGGTAAATCAGTATGATTTTTATCTAATAAAATCCCAAAATATCTTATTTTTAATTTCAGACGTCTACTTTGGAACGATTTTAATGTATAAACATACACTATTTTCATGATGTATTTATTAATATATTACTAGAGTACACGACCCGTCAAAAATCATGGCTAAATATTCAAATAGATATACACACACAGATTCAACCCTTCCCACCCCTTCTTCTTTCCTAACTACAATATGGCAGTTACAGAAATTTGTGAGAGTTGTGGTTTTTGAGTGGATCTATCTGAGTACTACCTCTCACCAGGGTATGGATACTCCCTCTCCTTCCAACCTAACAAACAGGGAGAGATCAAACAGTCCATACGTCTGACAATGCCGGTGAGCGTGACCATAAAGAAATACACACACACACACACACACACATATATATATATATATATATATATATATATATATATATATATTACTGTATATAGGCTATATATAATATATATATACATATATATTATACATATATATATATATATATATATATATATATATATTATATATATATATAGCCAGAATCTTGCCCTTTATTAAATAAGGGAGATTATTATTATTATTATTATTATTATTATTATTATTATTATTATTATTATTATTATTATTATTATTATTACTTCAGTGATTTTTGTTTTGGTATAGTGGAATTACGTAGAAAATTATTAAGCTATCAATAAGAAAAGCTTCAAATGAAAACAAAATGGCCATTACCATCTTACTTTTACAGAAGGGGAGCGCTCCTTCCTTTCGACAAAACGAAAGCAATTTAAAAGAAGGGGAAGAGAAGCGAACAAAGAAAGCGTAAAAAATAAGAGTACCGAACATTAGGAAGATAAACAGAGTACCCACGACGAATAACTGGTGGGGGAGACGTAAGTGCAAAGAAACAGAAGAAGAGAAACGAGGGAAAGAAAAAAAAAATATCAGAAATCAGGAAACTACGCCAGTGGTTCGATTTCAAATAAGGTTGATTTAGCGCCTGTTGGTCTCAACCCTTTGCAGCATTTCCATATCAAAAGAAGATCTGAAGCTTCTCTTTCTATTCAAAGACCGGAGGAAAAAGGAGAAGAAATAGAAGAAGAAGACGAAGAGAAATAGAAGGAGATAACAACTTTTAAAAATAGCCTTGAGCGAGATTTGCTCAGCACTCAAACCAGCCCAGGAAGTAAATCTGATAATTTCTCTTCAGCTGATCCCTAATGGGATTGGTCAGCCGTGGTCATGTGTTTTCCTGTCATAATTATGCTTTAAATGCACAAATTAAAGATTAACTTCTTGGAGATTAATATGCTTTAAATGAACAAATCAAAGATTAACTTCATGGAGATTATTGTGGTTTAAAATGAACAAATCAAGGATTTACTTCTTGGAGATTATAATGCTTTAAATGCACAAATCAAAGATTGACTTCATGGAAATTATTATGCTTTAAATGAACAAATCAAAGATTTACTTCTTGGAGATTATTATGCTTCAAATGAACAAATCAAAGATCAATTTCTTGGTGATTATTATGCTTTAAATAAACAAATCAAATATTAACTTCTTGGTGATTATTATGCTTTAAATAAACAAATCAAATATTAACTTCTTGGCGATTATTATGCTTTAAATGAACAAATCAAAGATTAACTTCATGGAGATTATTGTGCTTTAAATGAACAAATCAAGGATTAAATCTTGGAGATTATGATGCTTTAAATGCACAAATCAAAGATTGACTTTATGGAAATTATTATGCTTTAAATGAACAAATCAAAGATTAAATTCTTGGAGATTATTATGCTTCAAATGAACAAATCAAAGATCAACTTCATGGAGATTATTGTGGTTTAAATGAACAAATCAAGGATTTACTTCTTGGAGATTATAATGCTTTAAATGCACAAATCAAAGATTGGCTTCATGGAAATTATTATGCTTTAAATGAACAAATCAAAGATTTACTTCTTGGAGATTATTATGCTTCAAATGAACAAATCAAAGATCAATTTCTTGGTGATTATTATGCTTTAAATAAACAAATCAAATATTAACTTCTTGGTGATTATTATGCTTTAAATGAACAAATCAAAGATTAACTTCATGGAGATTATTGTGCTTTGAATGAACAAATCAAGGATTAATTCTTGGAGATTATGATGCTTTAAATGCACAAATCAAAGATTGACTTTATGGAAATTATTATGCTTTAAATGAACAAATCAAAGATTAAATTCTTGGAGATTATTATGCTTTAAATGAACAAATCAAAGATCAACTTCTTGGTGATTATTATGCTCTAAATGCGTAAACCAAAGAGAAACTTCTTGGAGATTATTGTGCTTTAAATGCGCAAATCAAAGATTAAATTCTTGGAGATTATTATGCTTCAAATGAACAAATCAAAGATCAACTTCTTGGGTGATTATTATGCTCTAAATGCGCAAACCAAAGAGAAACTTCTTGGAGATTATTGTGCTTTAAATAAACAAATCAAAGATTAAATTCTTGGAGATTATTATGCTTTAAATGCGCAAGTCAAAGATTAACTTCTTGGAGATTATTGTACTTTAAATGAAGAAATCAAAGATTAACTTATCTTTATACTCTCAGCTTTACGTCGTTCGTTTTTTTTTCTTCTTTTTAGCTTAAGCAATGACTTAAGGTCCTTAAAGCTGCTCTTGGAGAAGGCGAACGTGGAGGATTAAGTGATCTTGACATTTTTCAAAAATCGACTGATAAATCTTGGAAGCGCCACTTGGGAGAGCGGTCTTAAAATCTGCCTAACAACAGATTTTGTCGTTTGCGTTGTTTGGAGTCCTGAGAGAGAGAGAGAGAGAGAGAGAGAGAGAGAGAGAGAGAGAGAGAGAGAGAGAGAGAGAGAGAGAGATGATAATGCGATAACAGCAGAAGTGAGACACTGATTACTTAGAGCAAGAATGGAATTACATTGTTTTCAAAGATTGGAAAGAGTCTGCTTATTTCTAATGGAGGCAAGGAAGTAATATAGTTTTTAAATATTAAGCAATCCGTGGATGATAAATGTAAAATCAAGAGAGAGAGAGAGAGAGAGAGAGAGAGAGAGAGAGAGAGTTTTTAAGAAAGAGGTTTAAGGTGTCCGTTGGGAGTGATGTGTTAGACGAGGTGGTGATGAGGAAGACTTTCTTCTGGAAGTTTCCTGCATGAGGGATTCATTGATCCTACAGCAGTTGAAACATGCATATAAAAGCCTTCTCTCTCTCTCTCTCTCTCTCTCTCTCTCTCTCTCTCTCTCTCTCTCTCTCTCTCTCTCTCTCTCTCTCTCTCTTCTTCCATATTAGGGAAATGACCTAATGTTAAACAAATTCGTGCCTGCTGAAAGCAAACAAAAAATACCCCGTCATTACCAAATTATCTGCAATTGCCGACAATTCCAAGTTCCATGCACAGTCATGAGGACCAATTACTCTACATATTCTAATACCTATTTATTGTATCTGTATTCTCAATGTTATAAAGTTATTTTGTCTTATTGAGAAATCTAATCTCTGCACTGTCTTTCTTCATCGCACTCTGAAGTGGCAAGGAGCTCTTACCCAAGACTTATTTATGCAAGAGTGATGATCGGCTTTGGCTTTCAAGATCTAAAGGGTGAAGACTAAGAGAGAGAGAGAGAGAGAGAGAGAGAGAGAGAGAGAGAGAGAGAGAGAGAGAGAGAGAGAGAAAGGAAGGGGAGAGATTCAAGTACGTAGGTTTTAGGAGATTAAACTCGTTGCTACCCAAACTTTTGGAAATATTTGATTTTATCTTTTATTATATGTACGAAAGTATATTTTCCTGTCATACCATTTACTTTTCATTACTGCTATATATATTCCCCTCCTCTGATTTCTCTCTTACACTTTTTATACCTTGGAGTCTATAAAAGTAATTTCGGCCATTTACTCAACAGAAAAAAAAATGATTCAGTATCCCCAATTCTTCTATTCCTTTTTAAGCTCTTTATATTACTTGTATTAGTGAAAGCTTATACATGGAATTCCATTACGTTTGTAAATGTTTTAGACGAAAAAAATAAACGACCTATTGGAAAAAAACCATCCCTGGTGATCTGCCGGACTGGGGTTCGAGTCAGGCTCCAGCTCGATAGTGCCATGTAGTGTCTGCAGCCTCACGATGGGGATTTTTTGGAGAGCCTATAGGCCTACCTGCTGAGTCATGAGTAGTCATTGTCTGGCACTTCCTTGTCCTAGATTGGGAACAAAGGAGCCTTGGGTACTGATCATATGTATACTGTATATGGGCAGTCTCTAGGGCATTGTCCTGCTAGCTAGGAAATGGTCACTATCTCTTGCCTCTGCCATTCATGAGCAGCCTTTTATCCTTTAAACCTATCGGATATTATATTGAATTTATAAAACATGAATAATGAAAAGTTCTTTCGATATAAACATTGATTTACATATGCTGTCAATCAGATATACCAGAAATGTTCTAAATAAAACATCTTACCTAAATTCGATTGAATTTGATCAATCTTCTGTTACAATTCAATTTCAAAACCAAGAACCACATCGAAGTGGATGGTGCTTGCTTCGTATTGTGTTACACGAAAAGACAAAAGTGAATCTGGTTCTTCAAATTTCAATACACAAAATTACTAAATTTCTTTAATATATATATATATATATATATATATATATATATATGTATATATATATATATATATATATATGTATATATATATATATATATATATACATAAACTTGTTCTTGCTAGAGAAATGACTTCAGCCAAGCAAGGTAATATTCCAGCTCAATCTTAACCAGCCGAATAATATATCAACAGATATGGAAGTAAATATATATATATATATATATAAATATATATATATATATATATATATACATATATATATATATATATATATACGTATATATATATGTATATATACATATATATATATATAAATATATATATATATATATATATATATATATACATATATATATATATATATATATATATATATATACGCATACACACACACACAAACACACACACACATATATATATATATATATATATATATATATATATATATATATATATATATATACAGTATATATATATATATATATATATATATATATATATATATATATACAGTATATATATATATATATATATATATATATATATATATATATATGTGTGTGTGTGTGTGTGTGCGTATGGGTGAGAGAGCAAATATGTATAAACACATTTGTATATAACCATCATTATCATCATCTGCCGTTACTAGTCCACTACAGAACAAAGGCCTCAGACATGTCCTTCCACTTGCGCCCGTTTGTGGTCTTTCTACGCCAGTCTACACACGCAAAATTTTTTAGTTCGTGAATCCATCGTCTTCTCTTTCTTCCCCTCCTTCTTTTGCAATCGCTAGGAACCCATTCTATTATTCCTAATGTCTACCTATTGTCTGTCATTCTCATTATATGTCCTGCCAATGTCCCTTTCTTTTTCTTACAAGTTGTTAGAATATCCTTTATACATACAGACACACACACATATACATATACATGTATATATATATATACATATATATATATATATATATATATATATATATACAGTATATATATATATATATATATATATATATATATATATACTTCACGCTTCATTGTCTTCAACCATATGGGCCTGGGTCTTCTAACTCTTCTACTGCCTTGTGGTGAACTAATTTATTTCGGGGAGTGTTAGGAGCATGTCCAAAACATCTCCTTCCCTCTGGTTACGGCTCATTTTCGCTGTGACAGCTCAAAATCCGAATAATCTGGCCTGTTCTTTACATATTTTCTTTTGTTCTCATACATATGACAACAGTGATATTATCATAAAATTATTTTTCGCCCAAGGAGTTAACTACTGCACTGCAATTGTTCAGTGGCTACTTTCCTCTTGGTAAAGGTATGAGGTACTGTTTAGCAGTGGCAAGCAGCTCTTCTAAATGAAGGACACTCCTAAATCAAACATTTGTTCTTTAGTCTTGGGTGGTGCCATAGGCTCTGTACCATAGTCGGACATTGTCTAGGGGTAGAGTTCTCCTGCTTGAGGGTACACTCGGACATACTGGGCTATACTATCTTATTCCTCTTCCTCTTGCTTTTTTATAGTTATTATAGTTTATATATATATATATATATATATATATATATATATATATATATATTTTAATTGCTAATTACTTCTCTTGTAGTTTATTTCC